>NW_027176969.1:204455-309455 GCF_023349555.1 Cebidichthys violaceus
GTTCATGCGCAGACGCAACGGCAGTCATTAGACAGTAAAACAAACAACCAGACAAGCGTTCACAGGAGATCCCCGACGAAAAGTAGAGCGCGACTTCCCCTCCGCAGAGGACGGCGGCTGAATCTGGGGCAGACAGATAGGAGGACTTTTGAGTACGTCGACGCCAACAGCGACAAACCGGTGCTGCAGATTGGAGGCAGGCAGGCAGGCAGGCAGGCAGACAATGTGTAGCCTAGACACTGAGACTAATGAGCAGAGAGAGCTGACCGAGCCGACTAACGGCGGTGGAAGTGCTGCCCAGAGCTCCAGATGCAGTCCCCTCTCGTCATTCACTTTGAACCCGCTCATCCGACCTCACGTTCCACCTTCTCTCTCCGGCATGCGATGCTCTCACCGTGAGGTGTTTAACTTAGCGGCACGTTAATAATGTTTGCAGTGCTTTGCACGTTGCATAATTGAAGGCATGTTGACTTTCAAACGGCGCATCCCTGGGGGACTGCTTCCACATTGGACGGTTCACCGTTTTGCGTCCGATGCTGCCAATGTCCGACGCTCATGCATAACGTAGTGTATATTTATGTAGCGTGTATTTGACTTTGCAGGAGAGTGGAATAGGCATCCACTTTACAGACCTGTTCAAAACGTTTGCGCACTAACTGACGCCACAACATTTAACCAACCGCACCGGTGTTTTACTTTCCTAACCCTCACCAGGGTTTATTTGCCTCAATGATGAATGTTCACTGACCTTAAAGGGCAAGCGCACTGATTTGAATCTGAGCAAAGTCAGAACAAAAAGAGGTAAGGAAAGAAAACATAGAACACAAGGAGACTATAGAAGGGCCGCTAGTTTAAGAGTTAAAAACACAGAACGTAGTAAAAAAGAAAAAGTAAACGTCTGAATGATCTTAAAGCCTCCGTCCTTTTGTTGAACTCTTGTTTCAAACGCAGCGACGACTTTCTACTGATTCCAAGGCTCAGACCGTCATCGGTGTCAGCCGCTCCGCCCCTTATCGGGCCATTGCTTCTGGGCCAGAAGGTGTCCGATTTCGTGAAATCCCATTGGTCAATTAGATACGTCACTCCAAGCTTATCTCCTCTCTCCGCTCTCTTTGTTAAGCCACAGTAGCACCGAGCACTTTGGCTGAACTTTGTGATCTACGAGCTGCCGTTTGATGTCCTTTGTTTGTTATTTTCCTTTTATATATTGTTTTTTCCATTGTTCTTGGAGTGGGTGGGTTTTTGTGACTCAGCATCAAGCTTTCAGAGTTGGCACAGAGGCCGAGAGAGGAAGACGTCTTTGAGTTTGCCGACTTTGCCGCGACGCTTGTCTCCGTCCCGTCCCCCGGCGACTCGGCAGCTCAAAATGAATTTCTGTGTATCCTCCGGGTCTTTAGAGGCTACTAATTGCTATTGAATATTCATGCATCTTAATAACAAGTCAGAGGGACTGAGAAGAGAGACCTGGAGCTTCTTTTGGTTTACCCTTCGTTCACAGTGAGACACAAACACAGGCAGGTACACGCAAGAGGTGTCCCCGAAGTTCTGCCTAATCCTGGCTGAGGCTATTCAAGTGGAATAACAGCAAGGCGTCGCTCTCACTCCATATGCTGTTGCGTTCGACGGCGTTCTCTCTCCCAACAGGAAAAGCCTGGAGTGGGATGGTGGTGTGGGGGGGGGTGTAATTTATTCTCATTCAAGGTGATTAATTAGGACAATGTTCCTGAAGCAACTGTCATTCTCTTCTCCTGTGTGGAGGGAAGTTCAGGCAGCAAAGACAGAAAGTAGAAGAGAAAAGAGAGGAAGCCTCAGAGCAGGTGTTACAATAGATGAGAGAGAGAGAGAGGGAGAGAGGAGTGAGAGAGAGAGATGGAGGGAGAGAGGAGAGTCTGTTCCTACTGCTGTGCGCTAATGAAGGTTTCTGATGGAGCGGTGTAAAACACCACTTTGAGCTGGGTCTCGACGTTTAGCACGCCTCCCTAACTTCCTCTCTCTGACAATCTCGGGAAGATTGCAAAGCGCTGTGATTGGCCGAGTTACGAAGCCCGGCTCGATACTTCTGCACTTCCTTTTGTCTTTCATTTCGTTTTTTTACGGTTGAGCCGGAACGACAGCTGACGGCTGCAGAGAAGGAGAACGTTTGTAAAGTTTTGACAGCGACGGTGCGATTGGCTGAAGGAAACTGTGCATAAATCTGGTTGGTTAATTTAAAGTTGAACGCCCACAATCAGCTGATAGAGTAATCAGAGAGAGAGAGAGATTGTGAATGAAAGGAGAGTGAAGAGAGTCTTCCTCACTGAACTTCTGCTTAAGCTTCATTCATCACCTCAGTGAACATTGTAAACATGAGTTTATGGTTATCAATTCAAGTCTTCTTCAAGTTCATTAGATAGATAGATAGATAGATAGATAGATAGATAGATAGATAGATAGTAACTTTATTGATCCCGCGAGGGGAAATTATTCAGCAGCAATAGGTTCCAGAGCAGCATAGGTTCCAGATATAAAAATCTTAATATTATATTAAAAAAAAAAAAAAAAATGGACATGTCACAATACACAATGTATACATTTATAATAGAGTAAAGATATTATATAAAAAATGCACATTATATACACAGTGAATGGAATAACAGAACATTTAGTAAATAACGGTCCCATACAGAGCCAATTAGACGACAAAGCAATATATGCTTGAGGGGCGGGGCCAATAGGCCGCCGTTCGGGTCCTTTATGAAACCAAAAGTGAACCTTACGCTTATTACGTGACGTTATTTTAACGTTACATTCGCTCGAAAATTATATTATTTTTTTTTGTAGATTTGTTGCCTAATCCTAACCGTCTCATGCGACATGGTGCGTTTCTGCAGGATGACACGAACACGTTGAGAAACGTCGGCATTCGTCGTAGCCCAGGTTTGCAGAAATGCACAATGCAACTTTTTAACGCCCGCTGGGTTGGAGTCCAGTCCTTTTAGAACAGCAACTGCTGCAGTAAATACACAAATATGTCGCTTGCCTGCGCGCCGTCTCCAACCTACACACGATGCACACTGTTTGCGTTTTTGATTGAACTGTCTTTTCGCCTGTTTACTGTACAGGCCCCTCCCCGCTGCCCTCGAGCCTTTACCTCGGCCTCCTCCATCAGTCTGCGAAGACACGTCTGTGGGCTAATTATGCAGAATGAGCCTTCAGACTGACATCAGTCATTCACGTTGCGCTCCGGAGCTGTTTTACTGTAACATCCATTACTCCTAATTGTGAGAATCACACTATTAAGATGTTCCATTCATCAACACCGCACTCGTAACACCATTAATAATTCCACAGCCGCTCTCACATTCTCCTCACAGTGTCACCTTTTGTTCCCTCCCTCTCTCTCTCCCTCTCTCTCTCTCTCTCTCCTCTCTCTCTCTTCTCCTCTCTCTCTCTCTCTGGACTGCTGTCATCTGCCCTCTCGCGAATGGCGCACCGAGCTGTCAGCCCTTTCGTAGAGTCACACGGGGAGGAGGCGTGATGGCAGCACACAAAGCCGCACACGTGCAAACGCATTTCATCATTCAGGAGATCTTAAAAAAAAAAAAATGTAAAAAATGAAAAGGCAGAGCTGTAGAAATATCACTCTGTGATGTGGATAAACGAGCCAATCAGTCAGCTGGAAGTGAGCGCCTTTTATTTCCTAACTGCCGTACACTAAAGTCTGTGGGAATATTAATCGCTGAAACATACCCCCCTGCCTCTCTGTCTCCCCCCCCCCCCCCCCACCCCCCCCCCCCCCCCCCCCCCGCGCCTGACGGAGAGAAAAAAAAAGAGAAGAGGACTTGAGTAATGTCTAAATATTGAAGAGGTTGATGTGATGTCGGGCTTTGAGCGTCACTGTCAGCGAGTGGGAGAAGAAATCAGCAGAGGATAGGTTGAAGATCTGAAGGGGGAGAAAACAACGCTGTGTACTTTTATCTTTTCTTTTCTCTCTCTCTCTCTGTCTGTTTCTGTGACTCTTACTTTCTTATTCTGTCTCTCTCTGTCTGTTTCTGTGACTCTTACTTTCTTATTCTGTCTGTCTCTCTCTCTCTCTCTCTCTGTCTGTTTCTGTGACTCTTTTACTTTATTATTCTCTCTCTCTCTCTCTCTCTCTGTTTCTGTGACTCTTTTACTTTCTTATTCTCTCTCTCTCTCTCTCTCTCTCTCTCGCTTCTCTCTCTCTCTCTCTCTCTCTCTCTGTTTCTGTGACTCTTTTACTTTCTTATTCTCTCTCTCTCTCTCTCTCTCGCTCTCTCTCTCTCTCTCTCTCTGTTTCTGTGACTCTTTTACTTTCTTATTCTCTCTCTCTCTCTCTCTCTCTCTCTCTCCTCTCTCTCTCTCTCTCTCTCTCTCTCTCTGTTTCTGTGACTCTTTTTTGATGTAAATCCTGAGTCTGTGTTTGTGTGTGTGCAGTTTGTGTTCTCTGGTTTAAATGCGGTCAGCACCAGCGTTGCACACATACAGTACCGACTCACTGCAGTGGGTTCAATGTTTAATTCACAGATATATATATATTTGTGTCTCTGTGACACCCAGCCTGACTCTCCCGTCCCCGCTCCTGTAGATAATAACCCATCGTCCGCGAGCCAAACTGGACCCGCTCCCGACGCTAATACGATGTAGCCGCCGCCATGTGGGCAAACATATTGAGCAGGTACAGCTTCCAGGTCTGATGACGGAGTGAGCGCATTAGCGGCCCGGCGGCGAAACAGATTTCTTTGTTCCCATAAAATCAGAGATAACAGAAGTTACATCATTCTACCTAATGCTGATTAAACTCTCTCCGGTCAGAAGTACGGCTCTGATGCAGCCGGTCTCCTCTGACGCTGTGACACATATTCCAACATAAAGAAGCCTCCTTTAAAATCAGCAGATTAAATAAATAATGAATTCTTAATCAGGCCTTGGGGATCCTGCAACTTTCTGCATAAGATAAGATAATAAGATGTTGAAATAAACATTTGGAAAATGACCAGCACTGATAACCAGTACATTTAGCGTGCCAACGTATTTCCACATCGTCTCACTGGGGTTGTAGATGCAAATTCTACATATTGCTTAATGCTAAATTAATTAGTTTGGAAACAAAGTTTACGCCAATAATAAGCAGAAATCAAAAAGGGAAGCACATAGCATGGTTTATGGTTTATGGACAGCTTTAAGTGCATAGAGACAGATTATTTATGTTCTCCTCATCAGCCTGATATTATACTGTTAATAACAGATATTTTACAGGTTATACCAATGTCAACAATAGATACGGTATTCCTATTCAGAAGTGGAAATAGTAACGTTTGCGTAGTAAATAATCACGTTCTATTACAAAATGAAGTTTCACGTCGTCATCAGAACAACCAGGAAAACCATGAAGCGGGCAAAGCAATGAAGCAAATCCTCCACATTTGCAATAATCCTCAGAGCAGCTCAGATGAGTGCTCAGAAGACACGACTGGATCGAGTGTGAACAGTAGTGAGGTGACTCTAAACCTTCTATGTTGTACAAACGAACTAAACAAACTGGTGCAGAGAACATGAGCGCTCGTGTTTCTCTCGCTGTATTTTGGATTAAAATACAGGGCGAGTCACATCAAGTGTTGTTATTTTAGAGACCCAACATGCACCTGCTGAAAGTAGCACTTTAGTAGCACAAGCAGAACACTTGAGGGGGTGATTGGGTTTGTGTGTACGATGGATTTTGGTCTAATAATGTTCTCTGGAAATTGGGTTTAGTCAGATGAATGACAGGGAGGTATTTAAATGTTTTGTCATATTTCTCTGTGACTGACGTGGGTTTGTGTTCTTTGAGCCTCTTTCGCAATTGTTGCGAGTAAACCGTTAGTCATCAGGAATCCGGGCAGAAGATCCACACGCTGCGTCGAAAGCTCCCGGCAATTTGAGTCCAAAAAACGTTGCGTACGAAAGAGATCTCCGTCGGGCACCGACTCAAAGCTTCACAAAGCAGAAGGAGCAGCAAATAGAAACAAACACGTTCGTCAGTCAGGTGATCGTGATCAGAGCGTTTCAATCGATCTACTCTCAAGTCTGATGCTCCCTCATGAGGGAGAGTCTCTATGAAAGAACTACAAACAAGATCAGTGTTAAACAGTAAGCATGTATTTAACACAAACATCAAAATGTAGCCGGATCATAAATCACACAAATCATCTGGAGAAAACTCTTGGAAACTATACTATGTAGAGAAATACATTTAAAAAAAAAAAAAAGAAAATAGTGATATATGACAAAAGAAGAAGAAAAAGTCAGCTTTATATCTACATATTAAATACAAAACATAAGAGTCTGAGAGAAATTTGAATCATAAATCACTAAAGTATGAATAGAAACAGTAATATTTTACACGCCCAAAAGAAGAGTTTTCAAGACATTCATTATTATTTTTACTTTTTTCAGTAATCTGGAGAAAATACGTTTCCCTCAAAACCTAACTGAAAGAGCATCTTAGTTCTAGACAGGGTTCATACATGACAACAAACGTTACTACCCATGATGCTTTGCCTCGCAGTGGCCCATGTGTGCACATTGGAATCATGTCGGGGGGGGGGGGAAAGAGAAAGTTCCTCCTTCCTTGTGTAGTTTACTCAAACGAGACAGAAGACGAATGCACCTGTGTGCAACAGCTGGACTGTATGTTCACACAGTCAATACAATCCACTGCATTAGAAATATGGAAAAAGAAAGATGGTTATAATAATTGGCCTATTGACCTGATCACTATAAAAGGTTTCCACTGTAAAAGGTGACACGTTCATCTGCGTCTGTCAGCTTAATGTCACGGCAGGAGACCCGAGACATGACGGAGGAAACCTGCTGAGCACAAACAACAGTATACTCCACCATGCTGTCGCAGGTTGGACCCACTGGGGGGGGTTTTCTCATCATCATCATCATCATCGCCATCATCATCATCGCTCACTGTCACTTCCTCGCTCACCGGAGGCGTTTTGCGCTGCAGCTTCTGAGCGAGCCGATGCGTCGCGCTGCGAGAAAGAAGATATGGAAATGTTGTGTTAAATACGCAAATATATTGATTCACAGCGCAGAGTGAGTGAGTTTTGCCAAAACCTCCCTTTGAGGCGTTCTCGCTGCGACTCCGGCGCACACCGCATGTCGTGAAACGGTGTCATTGCTCTTCGCGTCATTGTACCTCAAATAGCCCAGAGCCAAACAGCGAACGGACGCTACGAAAAGCACTTCTCGATGCGGCGAGAAGGATTCGAGGCCCTTATTTCACATTACAGTGGAGAAGGGCTTTCATAATGGACTCCTCTCTTCCTCTCTTCCTCTTTCCTTTTTTTCGCGGCCAAAACAGCATCTCTCTGCATACTAAGCAGGGCCCCATACGGCCCAATTTGCACCACGCAATTTACTGGTGTCGCTTCACATTTGTTGGAGGAAAAGCTGCGGCCTATTCCCTGATCCCCACACCGCAGGGAGGGAGGGAGGGAAGGAGGGAAGGAGGGGTTGAGGATGAGGAGGGAACCCGGAGGTGGCTTTGCTTACAGATTGGACCTGAACCACATCAACCCGACATACATATTCCTCATATTTAGGTACACATTTGCGAACCCACATCTGTGAACAAACCCAGCATGGAAGCAAAAGCCCCACACACACACACACACACACACACACACACACACACACACACACTCACATTTGAAATGTACAGCTCCGAGTCACACAGCTAACCCCCAGACAGATGAGGGACGATAGATGAGAGAGATGAAGGGAGAGGGGGGGAGGGGAGGGAGAGTCGGTGCGCTGACAGCACTGTGACAGGGCTTAATTACCGAGCGGGCGCCGTGCACTGGAAGCAATTTCTAAGGATTGTTGTCATTTGAATAGATTAAAACGCCCTTTCACTGGTCTAAGCTGTCTCACCGCCGGCTTGCCTCTGCTTGTGGATTAAAAGTCCAACTAAAATCAAAAGAGAAGAAGACACGGAGAAGGGGAGACGGAGAGGAGAGTCACAGAGGGCAGAGGAAAGACAGGAAGGAGAGGGAGAGAGGGGGGGGGGGGAGAGTAGTATTTAGATCTTGTGCAGCTGCAAGACATCGCTGAGATCCGATACAAAAAAAGAAAATACATAAATAATGGCCCTAAATCCTCCTACTCTTTTCCTGTGCAGCGCTATTCTTCTTCTGTCGGCTGTGGGTGTTTAGAAAAAAAAACACATTTCTCTTCCAATGGATTTCCGATTGAGTAATCACTGTCTTTTTCAATTACCCCCCCCCCCCTCCCCACACACACACACACACACACAGACACTGAGGGCTGCGAGCACACGTGGAGGAAGTTCCACGGCCACTGCTACAGGTACTTCAGCCGGAGACACACCTGGGAGGGACGCCGAGAAGGACTGCAGGGAGCACAGCGGACACCTGGCCAGCATCCACAGCCTGGCCGAGCAGAACTTCATCAGAGGTGGGTGGAGAGACGAGGAGGAGACAAGGAGACGAGGACAGGCAGTGTTCTTAAATTAGGCAGATATGTTCCACTCGTCTGTAATGTGAGGTAACTGCTAATTGGAGCACTTCCACGACTTAAGAAGTAATTCTTCTCAAATCAATCAGTTTTCCTGGTTGAATCTTAAAGGGCCAGCGTGTAGGATTTAGGAAGATCTATTGGAGGAAGTGACATATGATTTCCGTAACTACGTTTTAATTAGTTTATAATCACATGTGTCCTCTTCACTGAGCCCAGTTTGTTTCTACAGTAGCCTAGAACGGACAAACCAAACACTGGCTCTAGCGAGGACGGATTTTTTTTAATGTTACCTGAAGGCCACCGTAGATCCTCTGATGCCACTAAATCCGGCACGCTGCTCCTTTAAGTAGACGAGACAACCGGTCCACAGCTACCCTCGATACCTATGTGTGTGTTTGTTTTACAAAGTCAGTGAAGCTATATGTTTGAGTCAAGCCTGATGTTGCCTTACATGATCCCAGTCACTTCTGCACAGTGAGGCATACAGGTTATTAATGAAACACTCTCTATCGGCCGATATGAATTCAATATTCAAATGGTGGGGAAAAAACAGGAACACGATTACTCAGAAAACAAAGTTGAAATAATCTGAACTGGATCACCAGATCATGAACCTACGGACGTAAAAGCAAAAAACGTTCAAATTGATATTTAAAGCCATTATAAAAAACCCTTCTTCACAACTCTATAACTCAAGAAATATATCTCAGGGCCACCAATCACATTTAAACAAGTCGCCAGTCAATTTAAATAATGGCAATTACATGGCCTTCATAATCTACCCCCCCCCCCCTCCCCTCCTGTCTGCCAGCTACACACTGCTTTTACTATTGATTGATATCTACCCTTCTACTTTATTATTACCATACTTGGCGATGGCAGCTCTCGCCTCGCGTGTATTCCATAACTCGGTGATAAATGTCTGTCTGGATCTGCTCTGAACGGCCCCTGAAGGCTTTTTATTGAGCTCCCCGCTGGAGAAAACACCCTCAGGAGGCGAGTCGGTTCAGCCACATAAATGTGCATCACACCTTCCGTCGCGATGAAAAGGTGCTGCGGGCTCTGATGTAAGTGTCTGTGACAGAACATTTAATATACTATCATATTCTTTCTAAGGATGTGATTTGTCTCAAAAAAAAAAAAAAAAAAAAATCCCCCACAGTGGGTGAAGTAACTCCATTTGTGTCCAGCGATGTTGACACAAATACGACCAGCATGAGGACAAAAGTCTATTGAGTCTATTTAATAGAGCGATAACAAATTTGTCACATTCGATGCTTTGTATTTAGAGAAAATGCAATTTTAAGACTTATTGATTCAACGCTTGTCATTTGTAGCAAAGTCCACCCACCTGGCATTTTAAGCGTGAATTATTATTATGCTCAAATGCTATTTGATGTTTGTGTTTTATTGCAAATATCCACCCAGTCTCTCTTCGGCGTTTCATTCTGGCTCCACAGCCAGCTTCCCAACAGTAATCCTTCTGTAATATTGGATCCACCTTCTGTCTCGGACGGATGCCAGGACGGCGCTCCGTCCACCGAGCGCTCATCTTTCATCCGCACGCGCACAGTTACCAAAAAAAAAAAAAAAAAAAAAGTGTGTTTAATTGCCTCGAAAATGGACGTCTCCACCCCTGCAATAAGGGGATCGGGGCCATTAGGGAGATTAATGGGCCCGGTAATGACGTTAAGCAGATACACCATGATTGAAATTCCATTTCATGCGCGCACGCAACGTGCACGCTCCCCGTACGACCGTGCACACAAGACGCCCCCCCCCCCCCACCCCCCCAAAAAAAAAAAAAAAAACACACAGATGAGATTAACCCAAAACTCCATTAGTGATATTTCCTTTCACACAAACAGAGCTGTCATCAGCAGCGCATCGGAGACGGTAACGGTGTATCTGCGGCGCCGCTGTTCCGTCTCTCAGCTGCTGCTGCTGTTCACAGTTCAGGGACAAGTGCAACACACATGAAGCCTGTTGCACAGAACAGTAACTCGCGGCACAAGACGAAACGTCAACGAGCGCTTCGCTCATTTTATTTCTACAGTCAATTTCAGTTTAGCAGTCACGAGGATGAACATGTGTAAACAGCCGCATGATGTCTGGAGGAGCTTTTGAGAGAGCTGGGGAAATAACCCAGATGATGTCATCGGTTTCTGCAATGTTTTTTTTTTTTTTTTTTTTTTTTTAGCATTCAGGCAGAGCAAGTTACGTCGTTATTCGGGGCGACCCGTTATTGAAAGTCACGTGGTATAATAAGTGTAACGAGCGAGGACAAAACCACTAAGTGGGTCAAACAGAGGACTTTCGCTCAGGAGACGCAGCTCTGTGTGGAACTAACAGTACATGTTGACTTCTGGCTTGTTACATACAGCAGCATTATTACAGGAGAATATGTGCTGAGGGAGGTTTTTATTTTTTGAGTGTTGTTACGAGGAGACGAGGCCGATATAAAACGTAATATTGGTTCAGAAACGTCGACGTTCAACATATCTGTGGTTTGTAGAAACGTGCAATGCCAAAGAATGTTACGCTTGTTTTTGTCGTATTGGCAAAAAAATCCATTTGTTGTATCCTGAGAGGTGTGGAAAAAAGTATTTTTGACCCTTATTTTAACGCTAATCTCTGTGACATCACCTATATTCTGCTTTGTGGATAGATGTATTGAATGTGTGTTATACATTTCTATTATATTGAGGGAGTTAAACCTCTATTTTCCAGACATAGATTCTTTTGTGTTTTGGTTGGACTCAGGATCAGGAAATGTGTTTACATTCACCAGTTTATATGTACATTTTCAATTTGTACATAAAAACCCGAAGAGGAAATGCCGTAAATATAAGAAATTAAAAAAGGGGTAAAAGTTTAAACTTGGCTGAAGTGGAAAAGTTGGTCTATCGAATGAAAAATTCCCATTTTTTTCTGTTTGTATTATATTGTATTATATTGTCAGGTGCTGTTTCTTTGACTACCTTGTGTGTGTTGAGTACTGTACTGCATGCCTTTTTAATGTCTCTGTATTCACGTCCCTCCTGCTCAGGTCTGAGCCATGACAACACCTGGATCGGGTTAAACGACCGTACGGTGGAGGACGACTTTCAATGGACCGACAAGATGGACCTGGTGAGGAACAAAGCCGTGTGTGTGTGTGTGTGTGTGTGTGTGTGTGTGTGTGTGTGTGTAGGCTCCAGAGAAACGCAATACAATCAGTACCACAGCTTGAGACATCCTGAACAGCAGTGTGTAAAAGAAGAAGAGAAGAATGTGTGTTTCTTTGTAATATAGCCTTATCTACAGATAATAACAGCATATGTTGTTTTGTATCTTTAGCTGCATCCTAATTTCCCATCATAACATACAAAAACATGAGATTAAGGGAGAAAATATTCTGCACAGAATTGATCGTCGGTAAAAAAAGTAGACGTTTGATCAGTAACAAGTCTCTGATGTCAAGAAAATCATGTTTATTTGGCGTTTTAAAAGACACAGTTGTTCATCTGAGTGTGTGTGTGTGTGTGTGTGTGTGTGTGTGTGTGTGTGTGTGTGTGTGTTCAGCAATATGAGAACTGGCGTGAAAACCAGCCAGACAACTTCTTTGCCGGAGGAGAAGACTGCGTGGTTATGATCGCTCACGAGAATGGCAAATGGAATGACGTGCCCTGCAACTACAATCTGCCCTACGTCTGCAAGAAGGGAACAGGTGAGAGGAGAGGAGGAGAGGAGAGGAGAGGAGAGGAGAGGAGAGGAGAGGGGAAAGGAGGGGATGGAGATGGAGAGAGGAGAAGAGAGAGGAGGAGAGGAGAGTAGAGGAGAGGGGAGGGGAGAGGAGAGGAGAGGAGAGGAAGAGAGGTGAGGAGAGGAGGAGAGAGGAGAGGGGAGGGGAGAGGAGGAGAGGAGAAGAGAGAGGAGGAGAGGAGAGGGGAGGGGAGGGGACAGGAGGAGAGAGGGGAGAGGAGAGAGGAGGAGGGGAGGGGGAGAGGAGAGGAGGAGAGAGGAGGAGATGTGAGGAGAGGAGGGAAGGGGAGGGGAGGGGAGGAGAGACGAGAGGAAAGAGGAGAGGAGGAGAGGAGAGGAGAGAGGACAGGAGAGGGTGGCACGGAGTGACTTCTACAGGTGATTAAGATGACTGAGGAGAGGTGAGGAGGCAGAAAGCAGCCGGATGAAAAATAGGATCACTGAAAAAGAGGAAGAGGCTGTGAGGAGATACTGGATTAAAGAAGTGAGACGGTGAGGAATCGGACAGAAGGAGGCGCAGAAAAAAAAAAAAAAAGACAAACAACCTCGCTCTGCTGTCAGTTCTTTAATCTGAAAATCCTATGAGGAGAATCCAAAGTGAGAAAAGACGAACAAAATGTTCTCACAAGTGTTTTACTCACAAGCTCACGAGCGTCGCAGCGTCTTTCCGACAGCACATGTGCCTCCATGAACATCCCTGGCTATGTCATACTTCACATTACACACACATTAGAGCCTCTTCAATCAGCCGGCGTGCTTCAGGTTCACACTCATTACTCTCCTCCGCTCTTCTTCTGCCTCTCGTCGTCCTCCGGCACGACTTTTCAAAAAGTTTCTCGGTGTTCTTCTCGTACCGCGGCTCCTCGTGTCCTCTGCCTAATGTTCTGTTTTAGTTACGTTAAGCACGTCTTGGGGGCACAAGGTGCTTTAGTGCTTTATGTTCGGGAAACTTCAACTCAGCAAAACGAGGTGAGCAAAACTTGTTGGTTGGTTAAGTTCCTTTTAATGCGCCGCCACCTCCGCGTTCACGTCCCCCCCCCCAGTTGCCGCTGCCGGAGTCAGGCCGCCACGTGCTCCTCTGAGAGCCCATTAGGAGCTTGTTGGGTTTTTTTTGCCACAGATTTGCATACGGGTCGGACTTACGACCGATGGCGAGAGAGACGGCCGCGTTAGTGGTCGAGGTGGAGTTTAGCTGTCAGGTTTAAAGACATACTGGGGCACAAAGACGCCGACGGTGGCTGGATCCCCTCAAGCTTTCCCCCCCGAGCTTTGGATGGAACAAGCTTTGTGCTTTGGCTGCGGGCGTTAAAAATCCCTCACTTTTACCCTCAAGCGTTTTAAAGAAAAGCCATAAATCACAGACCTTAAGACGACTGCAGCACAGAAGCAGAGGTGAGCGCACACATTTCAGGACATATTTTGGAGAGAATGTACAAAAAAACATCATTGATCCTCGTGGACGATATGTTATAATTAAGATGACGGTAGTTTTAGTTTTAGTACATTTATCAGGCGTTCAAAAACCAAAGAAAGAAGTTGATTTGATTTGATTTGCAAACCCCTCCCACTGGGTAAATCATTGAGTCTGATTGGTTGTTCCTGCTCTGAGCATGAACGTCATCCATCACTTGTGTGTGCAAAAGTTTCACTTTCAGAAGCAGAATGTTTTTTTTTCCACGTCCCGTTTCCGCGATATCTTAGGAACGCCCGGAGGAGAATTTCATCAAATTTGGGACAAACGTCCATTTGGACTGGAGGAGGTAGTCAAAGGTCCCCGTGACCTCACGCCCCCGTCACATCCTAGTAAGATCTCAGCAAAGGCCTTGAGGGATTTACTTTGTGCAAATGTCTAATAGGATCAAATAATGAAGGGATGACATTTTAAAGTACATCTTGACTGGTTGGCGGAGGCACACGACCAACGAGGCAGTATTTACTCCAAGCTCTCTTTAAAGCAGTTCTTTGATAAATGTGGGATTATTCAAATAATCCCATCTTGATCTGGCCATGGATGTTGGCGGTAGATGAGGGTATTAGTCAATAGTCAGCTAATAAGCTAAATCTTCACTGGGTAGGTTTATGACATTTGGGTTCCTGGTTGTCATCTTAACCCCTAAGTCTATGGAGGTGTTTGAACCTATGTAGAGCTGATCAAATAGTGTCCCTCTTGGTCCCCGAACATTAGATGAGCCTTTACTAAAGGCCTGACTGATGGGCCTTATGTTATTTTAAATTATTTGCGCTTCAACAGCTGCTTTTGTAGTCAGAGGCCACAAGCGTAGAGAGCGTGCTTCTAAAGCCTCAGGCGACGAGCGCTTCTCCATTTCTATTCCCGTACCAAAGAAGAGGTGTTTCCCCTCACGAGCAAGAAGTTGCACCACCTCCGACGCACACCGTCACAAGTCCCCAGCATCCAGCCCACCTCTGACCTTAATCAGTCGGCTGCAATCACCATTTCTTTTCATCTCTTCCCCCGTCAGCCTCTTCTTTCACTCTAAGTAACCTCGCGTAATGTCTTGTCTTATCAGTGGAGTCTGTCAGCTCTATGCTGAGTATTCTCAGCACAGAATTTTTTTCCACAGCCCACAGCTCAGCTGATCTGTTTAGGCTTGATTAGACGATAACAGCACCATGCAAGCCTATCGGACACCTCGATCAGTCGCCCTGGGGCCGGTCTTGGGTGACGTGTGATGCAGATGGTGATGATATATTTTTTTGTCAAATAACTGACGAGAGGTGAGACGGTCAGATATGGGGGAAAGAAGAGCGGGACTCATCACACATTTTTGTTTGTACAACCCGCTCGCACAAGCCTCTAGTCATTAATCACATGTGTGTTTGGACCTTGTGAAACTCACAGACTGTATAATAGACGTGGACGTAGTCGTGACGACACTCTTTGGTTTGTGCGCTGCGGTTTTGAAACCTCCAGATCAGCGTTTTGGCCGTCGCCATTGTGGTTTTTTGGACTGTTGAGGACGGCTGTGTAGACGTCTTATACGGCTCTGGTAGAGACCTGTCAATCACAAGGTAGCCCCGCCCTAAAGCATCCCCTGCTTTATGGTCTGTTTGACTCTAAATGGACCATAATGTACGAAATGAACATCATGCTGTATTGAAGAAGAGACTTGAAACTAGAGATTGAGACCATAAACTCACGTTTACAATGTTTACTGAGGGAATAAATCAAGAGAGAAGTAGAGTCATTTTAGACTAGACTTCTATACAACCAGAGGAGTCGCCCCCTGCTGGCCATTAACTGGAATGCAAGTTTAAGGCCCTTAACATTGACTTCCCTCTTCAGCACCAGAGGTTAAACCTGCTGATTTCGATTTCTTCCAAAAATCCAAAAGCCAGCTAAATATCTGCATGAACTGACGGGCTGTGTTGCCGTGGTTTAATTCGTTCGCACAAATGTTTTGAGATTATTGATGCAAGGTCTATATATCCCATTCAGAACACAGATCTTCCCCAAATAATATACACATGGAGATCTGGAGTGACTTTTAACGTTTCATATCGATGGTGTTGTAGGTTGAAACACAACAGTCGATTCATTCAGAAGCCGTATTTCATTGCTGGAACGTTGTGGAAAAAGGGGACAAAATGAATTTGATGGAAAACACAAGAGTTTTCCACTTCCATTTGGATTCAAGTAACAAGAGAGTCACGTACTCGTGAGCTGCCTGTGAGCTCTCACGGCGAGGACGAGAGGGAATTTACCCGCAACAGGACATGCAAGCATTAAGAAATTGTTCCATTTATTTTGATGGGTTATTATGTACAGAGACAGGAAATCTAATTTTGCATGACACACTCAGCGCGCTCTCCGGGTGCTTTTGGAGATGACGGGCTGTCGTCGGCGCCTTTAGCAGTTGATTTGTCCGTCGGTGTGTAATCGTAATCATTGTAGGATACACACATTAAACTGTCAAACGTATTTTGAAAGTTAAATTTCTATACGAATTACCCCATTGATTTATATTTAGTGCTGAAGAGGAATCTTTGCAGTCGCGAGAGAGGAGATAAAGGGTCCGCTTCACCGACCCCACCTGAGCGGCCTCTCACTCCACCCCCCACCCCCCCACGGGGACCCTGTCTTCTCGTTTTGTAGACATGGCTGCTCCAGATTCTAACACGGTCCACAGGGAGACGTGTGCAGGGGCGCAGCGGTCCACGACCCACCGGACCTCCGAGGAGCCGCTCTCTGAGCCGCGCTACACCGCTCACCGGCTCACATAAATCCAGCCAACACTGGATTTAGATTTATAATTTCTGGGATTATTGCAGAAAATAAGATCTGTGGCAAACAAATGTTTAAGATTTTCAAGATAATCTTCACGCATGAACACTTGTATGACTTTAGAAGTGTGACTACAACGGCCAGAACTAAGCTAACGTTAAGATATAAACCTAACCAAGAAGTTCTGTTAACCACGTGTTTAAAACTACGTTAAATAAAACTGTCATGTATGTCGTTTTGGGAGTCAGTACGACGACATGTTGGAGTTTATTGATGCCACTCTTATGAGTGCTTTAAGTATGGAAAAGACATTTAGCTTAGCTTAGCTTAGCTTAGCTTAGTTTAGCTTAGCTTAACGTAAAGATTGAAAGCAGAGGGAAACAGCTGGCCTGGCTCAAAAATCCACCGGGCAGCATCTCTACGGCTCAGTAATATAAAAGCTTTATCTTGTCCGTTCCGTTTAAAAACAGATTTGTAAAAATGACAATTGTGACAAGTGACCTTTCTTGGCGATCAACAAACAAGAGCAGTGACTTCCTGGAGCCTTGAGTTGCTATTCAGAGGTGCTGGACCAACAGATAACCTTTTGTCAATCCTACCGCAGCATTTATTCTGAAGGCTGAAATTGCTGTTTTTCCGTCAGGATTTTCTTCCCCTGGTCCCAGTCTTTATGCTAAGCTAAGCTAACGTGTCCTCGCTGCAGCTCCGTGAGTTACTATCTTCTCATTCTAATGCGGGAAAAAAAGGGGCTAATTCACTATTATTTTAATAATTGCTGCAATCTTGGCAGGACTCTGGTATTGTTCATGTTGCCTCAGTGAAATATTTAATTGGAGCCGAGCCGTTGTTAACGTCAATGGTGACACCTGTGCTTTTGTTGCGATGACAAATTGCTCCGTGACGTCCTTTGTCTGCTGATGCCCTTCGGAAGGTAAAGACACGCTGTGCTCTATGTAGTATGTTTGTACTGCATGGTATACAGTCATGTAAAACATCCCCATTTATATGCCTTTTTGTATCTGCGAGGTGGTCTGAGCAGCAAACAAACAACTCCTGCAGTTATAGTAGTTTCTATGTGAGGCTCGCTCCAGTGGTGTTTCAGTACGAATGCACACACACACACACACACACACACACACACACACACACACACACACACACACACACACACGCTTTGATGTGTCTCTGGTTCTTTTCTAACAGCGTTGCCAGTAGGAGTGCGGATGCTTTGAGGCCGTGGAGGAGTGCTGAGAGGAACCAGCATCCAACTGTCTGCAGCTCTCACCGTGCCGCTAACTCACACTGACTACCTCCTGCCACGCAGCGACAGACACTACCTCTAGAAACATGCCGCTTTCAAGTACACAGCTAGAGCACACACACACACACACACACACACACACACACACACACACACACACAGGAGTAACTTAACTTAAATACCTTAAATCAGCTGCTGCAAATTGCCTTCTGTAAGCTTTACATACATTATTGTACATTCTTTGTTCTAGATTCTGAATGAGGATACATAGAACGCTAAGGACACTTTAGAAATCACCTCTCCTCTTCAGCTTCCCGTCTTCTTTTCTCTTCCTCTTCAGTCTCCATCTCCTTTGTTTTCCATCTCTTCACTCACATTCCTTCCCTTTTTTTTAAGCGTCCTAGTTATGATCCTAATTTCGAGTTCCTCACAGCTTTAGCCTTGATTTCCCACTCGCCAGCTACCGGACAAAAGCTGTAAAATGTAAACTGTTAACAGGAAACAGGTCATAACTAAGTAGAGACATGTGGAACGATCAACAAATGGTGCTTTTCAGGTTTCTCATTCCACATTTAAAGTATAACAAAATACTGATTATTGAAGCTTTGACAATAGCCACCGTCTTGAGAACGTCTCTAAATCTGTCTGTACGCACAAAGCAGCTCACAGCAGAGGAGAGCGTAGATATCATATTATATTTTAGAAGCCGATCTAATCATTTCAGCAGAGTTATTGTCTGAGAGAGAGACTCGTCTGCTCTCAGACACACAGGGATGTCAGGAGCGGCTGAATGTTTAGTCTTAAAAAGTCAGGTTTACCAACCACTCTTTTATTTCAAAGGTTAAGTTGCTGCTTAAAAGATTTTTGTATGGCTTTTTAAAAAAAACGAAGCCTGGTTCCTCTCTTCGGTACGTCCTTTAGGCTTTATTCCACAAAAGACCTTTTCTGACTTAAAGCTTCTCCCATAAAACCCCGGCTCCTTTTTGCTTTTCCTGAGTTCAGTGACATTTTCTTTCATCCCTACTTCAATACGTTCTGACTTTGCACTGCGAGAAGAGAAGAGCAAAAAAAAACAAACTACCTCTTAGCCATTTGTGTCCAGTGTGTGATCGTCTCAAGTGAGGAGGAAAGTGCTTTTTGCCCCCTTCCTTCCACAACACATTAAACTGTAAATGTGGCATTAACACCTTTCATCAGAGTTAATGGCATTGCTTTTCCCTTATTAAGAATTTAAGAGGTATTAGGAAAAGGACAAGGGAATTAACAGGGTTTGTAAACATTTTCTGATTGCTGATTAAGTCCTCTCAAGACCGCTTTCAGCACTGAAGTGTGTAAATCACATTCCAGGGTGGAATCTGTGGTGGATCCTGGTGTTGGGTGCCTTGGATCGGGGGGGGGGGGGCAGCATGGAAGTTAGTGATGTCGTTGTTTTGCGATATTGTTCCTGAATATCTCAAAACTGGAACAATGCCGCGACAAAAATCTGAAATGTCAGGAAAAGGGAATTGAATAATAAATGACAGAACATGGTGCTAATAAAATGTGGTATTGTACCGTTTTTTTTTTAACGGTATTGCGAGACGTTTCTAGTATCAGTTCACCGTGCAACTCAAACACATTACCAGAACCTTTAAGCCTTCAGACTATCAGCCAGCTCTGTTTACGCTCACGCAAGCTCCGAGGATGCACGGAGGCGTTTTTTTTACGCTCAACGCGCCGTTCGTTGCATCATTCTCTTAAAAAAAAAAAAACGCCAGAAGACGTCCAGCATAATGAACTGTGAAGAATCGAAAAAGACGACGAGTGGAACCGGCAAAAAGCCATAAACCAGCCTCCGCAACGCAGAGGAGGGATTGTAATTATCTGTAAACTCGTACCTCGTATTCATGGACCACTTTATTGCCTTCATACAAGCCCTTTAAAGGAAGGAGTCAAGTAGCACATGCATTATAAGGACACAAAGGGTGAATAACCTGTAAAGACTATTTGATTTGGCTGCAATATATTTGCTCAAATGGAGATTTTTAGGACCTCCTTGTTTCTAAAGCATCTAAAAAACGAATAGGCCTTCTTCGTATATAAAGCCCAAACATTCAGAGGTGCACGACTAAGTGCAGCGGACTCTTCCCACAACGTGATTACGTCATTTTTCAGCGTCGTTTCAGCAGAAACTAATGGAAAGAATGGAAAACATGCAGTTCACGTTCTTCACATCTCAGCAGTGCCTTGAACTCTAGAGCTTCTTTCATCTCTGACTATTGGATAAATGGTTGAGCATC
The DNA here is from genome assembly GCF_023349555.1 of Cebidichthys violaceus. Lineage (NCBI taxonomy): Eukaryota > Metazoa > Chordata > Actinopteri > Perciformes > Stichaeidae > Cebidichthys > Cebidichthys violaceus. The sequence continues at coordinate 224,512 of NW_027176969.1, forward strand.
TGTGCACTGCAATGACTAATAGCAGCTACATTGTCCACCTAACTCATTTTTGAATCAAATATTATCACGGATGAAACAACAACTCAGAACTCGCCCATGATTTTGGTGCACATAGACTTAAAGGAGGGTCTCCCACATTCACTCTCTGCCTCCCCCGGAGGGCCTGGCTCCCTCTGACAGGAGAGTTCAAATATCTGTGGAGCAGTTGGCGTGCGTCCCCGAGGCTTCTCCGTCCTGTCAGTCTCCGACCCGACCGGAGTGTCAATCCTCGCTCCACGTCAGCTTTAAGAAAACAATTTTTCTGATTCCACTTCTTTCTGAGACGCTGTGTTGCTTTGACAGCCGCCCACTCGCTCACAGACTTGGACAGACGCGCTGTCCTGCGGACACGAGATCCACATTTTGATGTTTGATACTGTGAGTGCTTTCCTAAGAGAGTCTGAATACGCTCTGAAAGCTGAAACTGTTAGGGACATTTAAATGTTTTTTGTTAAAAGTCATTATTATTAGATAACAGAATATTCCGTGCTGTCTTTCCTTTTCCTCTACAGTGCTATGCGGAGCCCCGCCCAATGTGGATAACGCTTTCCTGATTGGTCGGAAGCGCTCCCACTACGACATCCACTCCGTGGCTCGCTACCAGTGCGCCGACGGCTTCCTGCAGCGTCACGTGCCGACTGCTAAGTGTCGCGCCAACGGCAAGTGGGACCGGCCCAAAATCATCTGCATAAAATGTACGTTTTACACGACGCCAGACGTCAAGACGTAGAGCAGCATTTCCCTTTGTTAGGTCATTTTCACATCCACATTTTGTTATTTTTAGCGCTCACGCCACCGTAGGTCTCTAACACAAACCTCCTGCATATTATCTGCCCCCGGGAGCCGCTGTCACCGCGTGCATTCAGCCTCGCCATCCCCGCTCTCATTATTAATAATTGCAAGCAAAAAGATTACTGTGGTTGCAGACTGAATGAAATCTCCTGGGGTTACTAAGCAGTGGCACGGTCTCCTTTGAAGTGCTTCATGCTTGAGGTGGAGGTCTTCTTTTCAGACTTTTCAAAACAATTTCTTTGTTGACCAATTATTAGATACAAAGGATTTGTGCTAAAAGCTTAAAACCAAAGTTTCATGCATGAGCTTTAGTGTATGAAGAATAAACAGTTGCAAGTGCAGCAAATATTACCATAATGATTCCCGTAGAGGTTTTTAAATGGGGTGAAATCGTGAGAAGGGTCTCGCTGCAGAGCTCCAGGCTCAGGCCCACCTCCTCTGTGGGACCCTTTCTGGCCCCCGAGCTTGTGGAAGGAAGTAACGTCTGAAATGTTGTATGCGATAGACGAGATCATCAGGATACAACAGCACGCGTTCATTAGGGTTGAATAAGCCACACGACATCCTCCAATAACACCGAGGGAAACAACCCGACCTCAATATTTTGATTAAGTTAGGTAACATTAAGCGGCAAATAATTTGTTTAAACTGCAAGATTCATTGTTCAAGAATTGTTCAGCCTTAACACATGTGATATTCAGCCTTAATACATGTGATATTCAGCCTTAACACATGTGATATTCAGCCTTAATAACACATGTGATATTCAGCCTTAACACATGTGATATTCAGCCTTAATACATGTGATAATCAGCCTTAATAACACATGTGATATTCAGCCTTAATAACACATGTGATATTCAGCCTTAATACATGTGATATTCAGCCTTAATACATGTGATATTCAGCCTTAATAACACATGTGATATTCAGCCTTAACACATGTGATATTCAGCCTTAATACATGTGATATTCAGCCTTAACACACGTGATATTCAGCCTTAATAACACATGTGATATTCAGCCTTAATAACACATGTGATATTCAGCCTTAACACATGTGATATTCAGCCTTAATAACACATGTGATATTCAGCCTTAACACATGTGATATTCAGCCTTAATACATGTGATATTCAGCCTTAATACATGTGATATTCAGCCTTAATAACACATGTGATATTCAGCCTTAATACATGTGATATTCAGCCTTAATACATGTGATATTCAGCCTTAATAACACATGTGATATTCAGCCTTAATACATGTGATATTCAGCCTTAATACATGTGATATTCAGCCTTAATACATGTGATATTCAGCCTTAATAACACATGTGATATTCAGCCTTAATAACACATGTGATATTCAGCCTTAATAACACATGTGATATTCAGCCTTAATACATGTGATATTCAGCCTTAATACATGTGATATTCAGCCTTAATAACACATGTGATATTCAGCCTTAATACATGTGATATTCAGCCTTAATAACACATGTGATATTCAGCCTTAATACATGTGATATTCAGCCTTAACACATGTGATATTCAGCCTTAATAACACATGTGATATTCAGCCTTAATACATGTGATATTCAGCCTTAATACATGTGATATTCAGCCTTAATACATGTGATATTCAGCCTTAATAACACATGTGATATTCAGCCTTAATAACACATGTGATATTCAGCCTTAATAACACATGTGATATTCAGCCTTAATACATGTGATATTCAGCCTTAATACATGTGATATTCAGCCTTAATAACACATGTGATATTCAGCCTTAATACATGTGATATTCAGCCTTAATAACACATGTGATATTCAGCCTTAATACATGTGATATTCAGCCTTAACACATGTGATATTCAGCCTTAACACACGTGATATTCAGCCTTAATAACACATGTGATATTCAGCCTTAATAACACATGTGATATTCAGCCTTAATAACACATGTGATATTCAGCCTTAATAACACATGTGATATTCAGCCTTAATAACACATGTGATATTCAGCCTTAATAATACATGTGATATTCAGCCTTAATACATGTGATATTCAGCCTTAATACACGTGATATTCAGCCTTAATACACGTGATATTCAGCCTTAATAACACATGTGATATTCAGCCTTAATACATGTGATATTCAGCCTTAACACATGTGATATTCAGCCTTAATACATGTGATATTCAGCCTTAATAACACATGTGATATTCAGCCTTAATACATGTGATATTCAGCCTTAACACATGTGATATTCAGCCTTAATACATGTGATATTCAGCCTTAATAACACATGTGATATTCAGCCTTAACACATGTGATATTCAGCCTTAATAACACATGTGATATTCAGCCTTAATACACGTGATATTCAGCCTTAATAACACATGTGATATTCAGCCTTAATACATGTGATATTCAGCCTTAATAACACATGTTGTATACAGCCTTAATACATTTGATATTCAGCCGTAACACATGTGATATTCATAATATTATTACTATAATACTATATTCAATATATTAACTCACTGTATAACAGTGATTTTCCACCTCGGGTCTGCTCTTGGAGCAGAGAACACTATTAGAAATTATGACATCGAAGTCTTTCATTCCTCTTTGATGCCGCCTCTTATTCTAACACAGTTTAACATCTGAACTCAATGATAACAGTCTTTTATTATGTAACTCTCACACACCTTATGTCCTTTTGAGCCTTAAAATAAACTTTAGTTTCCCTTAAAATGATTTGAACGGACTGAATAAATGTCTTGACGTTTCAGACCTAATTTCTTTCTACTTCAAAGGAGATATATACATATTCAACAAACCGTTTCTTGTACTTCATTTCAGTCCGCTCACAATGTAATGATGAAATACTGAAATAATTTAGCCGCTGTTGAAAGTGATAAAAACCAAAATGATGTTCCTTTCGACTTTGGACAGTTGTTTTTTTATGGCCCGGAGTTACAGCGTCCTTGTCATTCATTGCAGATGACATGTCTCTGTTGGCAAAACCCAGAGAGGGACGGAGCGGCCTAATTTGGCCCCAGAAACGAGCTCACACTGAGGCAGTGAGTGGGCGGCTGGCTCAGTGGGCTCTGCTGAAGGCGCCCAGGCTTTCCACCACACAGTTTCCCTCAGTGTGGTGGAAACAGCTAAACCTTCTGCAGAGAACATCTCCTCTCCCTCGTCTCATACCTGGGTTTAACCCCCCCCCTCCCCTCCGACGAGCCGTCTGAACGCTCCCTCTTACATCAGTGTTCCACTCTGACTTCTCTAATAAATCGCTTCCCTTTCCCCCCGTTTTTATCTCACTGTCTCTCTCTCTCTCTCTCTCTCTCTCTCTGCTCCATTTGCTCCATCAGCCCGACGAGCCCACCGCTACCGGCGCCACCACCACAAGGGCAGGAGGGAGCGCAGGAAGCACAAGAGGCACGGCCACAGAGAGGGGGGGCGCCACGGAGGAGAGCCGGGCCACAACCACGCCCACGTCTGAACCAAAAGAAAAATACAACAACAAAAAAAATAACCACTCCCCCTTTCTTTCCCTTCTTTTCCACTGCTGCCGACTGCGGTTTGCCTGTCCCCCCCCGTCGTCCCTTCCTCTTGCCCCCCGAAACACCACTTCACATGTTACAGCTCAAAACTCTCTGCCCAAGGCCCCTCCCCTTCTCCCTGCACTGCCCCGCCCTTAGCTCCGCCCCTGGCTCCCCCCCTGTATTATAGCGTCAACGCTGAGGCCTGCTGAAGTGCTGCCAGGCGTCAACCGGGACAACAGCGAATCCCTTTGTACTCTTTTTACTTTCCTCTCTCTGTTTAACTCTGTCTCCCCCCCCCCCCGTCCCCCCCATCCCCCCGTCCCTCTTAACTCCACCCAGCTACTACGTCCTCCGAGCTCAACGACGACCTGAAACACGGGGCTACGCTGACCTGTTTTTAAAAAACACAACAACAAAAAAAAACTTTGAGAGATCCTACGCCGAACATTCTTTCGGAGAGAAGTGGTTTAGTACAAACTACAAATAGGGGGCGACGTCGCTGAAAATGGCGCATCGAAATCAGACGAGTCAAGGAAGACGTCCGTGTTGTTGACTTGAGCCTTTTGTCTGTTGAACACACATCGTTTTTTACAAACACTCAAGTGTTTATTTTCTTGACTCCGCTGCTTTTGGTTTGCTTTTTTATAAGACATTGTACTTGACTTTGAGCCACTTATTCTGAAACAGATTTGATTGATTTTCTTTGAATCAGAGGCAGTCGTAATTGAATTATTTGATCGTTAGCGTTGTATCTTCTTGTCATTGTGAGACAGTTACTTTAGATCAGAAAAAAAAAAAAAAAAAAAAAACAGAGACAAATGGAAAACACACGGCGTTACAGTTTCATCACGTCACATCACACATCAGTCACCGCTCAGAAGTGTCGGCGCGTCTCGAGCAGACATCCGTCGCTGTCATCTTGGAGGGTTAATGGAATCCTTTGATGTCGGTTTGTCTCAGCTCAGCGATCCCACGTCTGCTTTGCCTTTTTCTTGTAGGTTGTGTCTTTGATGTTTTGTTCAATCGCTAAACATGACCTTTTTTAATAAATGACAATACATAAACGTAACGATTGACCTCCCTCATTAGCAAAGGTGGAAGCAGTGAATTGAGCACAATTGATCGTTTTGGAAATTGTTCATTTAAAAAAACAAGCTTGATCGCACCTAAATGTTAGATTATTTATCACTTTTCAAGACCTTCGGCCTCTTCGTACCGCACAACATTAACCATGTTTACATGCTCAAGTAATTCCACTTCCTGTCCTCATTCCGAAAAAGACAATATCCTTACTAAGCTGTTTACACGGCTAATAAAAATGAAGACTCAACTAGTATTCCTGTTTCCATGCAGCTGTGCATGCCACAATGTTCGACTGTGCAAACACAGCATGTGAGCATTAAACATATCATTAAACCTTGTTGGTATCCAAGTCGTTCATAATGTTTAAAAGCAGATCTGTTTTTTTGCCTTCCGACCAGATATTTGGGCTTTTCTTTGTTCTCACCAGCCTTGAAAACTGTTGACTAGGCGGTTTGTGTCCAACGCACAGAGCTGGTCGTAAACCAAACCCCAATTGAGAAGCATGTATTTCGAATGCGCTGTATACATGTCCAAAGAATTCTCCTAAAACCAGAACAATATCGGCATATCCCACATGTCTTAATCAGAAAAACGCTGCATTTAGAATAAGGCCTAATTTAGATTATCCATATGGAATATTCTGTTATTCGGTCACGCCCTGAAAAATAAATAGGCACTTGGGAACGCTCGCGCACCGCAACGGCGTCGCCCTCGCCTTCCGTGCGTCTCCATCGACGACAATGGATTTTTAGAGCACAAGGAACACGAGACGTTTGAACGGCCCCTGAATCAAAATGAGCTGGGGAACCGGTTTGAAAACTAGCAGAGACTAATGTCGGATCGTGAGTCAAAGCTGTACACGGGGTACATCAGGCTGAAGATTCTCTCTCTCTTGTCTCGGCGTTGTTCGTGTGTTGGTGATTGAGGGTGTTGACAGTGGCTGAGGCCAGCAGAGATTAAGGCTTCACATTTCTGGGGCAGACTCTCACACCTGCGCTCGCTCCGGCTGCGTGTCCTGCTTTAAAGAGCGGATTGAGACGGATAGAACAAGCGGTTTGCTCTCTTTTTACTGCTGGGTTAAAGTGGTGTGTTTTTTTTTTTTTAAAGCCAGCACTTGAGGTTGGAGCTCTTAGGATTATGTCCCAAACACTGACTCCGGCACTTTTATCCTTTTCGTTTCCCCCCTCTAGTTTCTCGCTTCATCTTCCATCACCACCTCTCACTTCAGTGCTTCTCGTTTATCTTCCTCACTGGACATTCTTTTCACCGTCACTCTCTTTTTTTTTACAATAGAAAAGTATTGAAGGACCTCAACTAACCAGCTCTTTTCTTTCTTTCTTTCTTTCTTTCTTTTTTTAGCAGCAACGTATTTTATAAAAAAAACAACCCGAAAGTACAATCAGGTTATATAAAGTCATGAGGGAGGACAATACATCCTGTGCACATTAATTCTCTGCCTTTGTTTGTCTCTCCTCACCTTGGCAATGACAACACTCCTCCGCATGGAGCAGAAAAGTGAACCTACACCTCTGTATCAGTTTAATTAATCTGCTGCATGCCTAATTAACAAGTTGCATTATCTGCAGAACGGCAGAGCGAACGATGACACGGGAAGGGTTAGGTTGACGGACAGCCGGGGGAAGGTTTAGGGTGACGGACAGGAGACCCGGAGAACCGTCACAGCCGTCAAACCGCTGTCGTATCTTAGATCTCGGGTCCTTCTTCTTCTTCTATCTATCGAGTGCGGGTGGTTGAATGAAAGGGCAGACAGTTCTGTTCGGTAATTCAATTCAGAGTTGATGTCCAGAGACAGTGTAATTACAGCTGTGGGAAGTTTCAGCTGTCTGACAGGAGTTAGAAAACTTTCTGAAAACAGATGAGAGCATGAGGAGACAAGATGGCGCGTTCACACCGGCCCTGTTTAGTTCAGTTGACCTGAACCCTGGAGCGTTCGGGTTGATGTTAACCGCAGACTTGAACACAAACCAACACTCTCTAGTCCGCCTCGAATGGGTTGCCTCAGACTCGGTGAACTAGTGGTCTATTTAAGCATTAGGAATTTCATACATTTACTGTTTATCGTAGCACAAGAGCTCCAGCTCTGACGGTGCCCACCAGCCCGCTATAACCAGCGTAGCATTAAGGCATGGTGGAATTAGCTAGCTAGCTAGCTAGCTAACGAGCCAGCCGCTAAACGAGTAAAACAACTCAATGCGCCATTTACACACTCTTGTCAGGGCAAAGGAAAGCACATGGCTTTCGGCCAGATGAGTTAATTTAATAACTTCATTTCTGTCACCAGTGTAGCATGAAAGCATGGCGGAATTAGCGAGGGAGCTAGCTAACTAGCCAGCAACAAGTAAAGTCAAAATTGAACAACTTTGCTTCCGCACACTCTTGTCACAGCGTAGGAGAAAGTTAAATTACATACTTATAAAACATCTATGTTAAGGTTAGAAAAACATAAACAGTTGAACTGAATCTGCTGTTCTTTCTCGTCTTCTTCGCTCCTGCGGAGATTTTTAGGGCTACCACAAAAACACAGATATTTGTTGTGCGTCTATCCTTAATGAGTTGGATATGTGTTTGAAGTTTGATTTCCGAGCGGTCCAAAGTAATGATATCCTCGTGGGGTTTGTGTGTGTTGTCTCTGTTAGGGGACAGCTTGCTTTTGGCCCGTCCTCTGGGACGGTACGTTTCTCCTCTCGCTCTTTTTTGAAGGTGCCAAACTTTCTCACAGCTTCTCAAGCGACACTCTCACATACTGCTTTTAGGATTGAATTCATGCAAAAACCACATTTTCACACGTTCTTCCCCATCCTCTTCAAACTTCAAACGCATTGACCCTCTTCTCTCTTTCCTTTGACTCCTCCTTTTCATCTCCTCGGCTCACACAGCTCTCTCTTCCCCTCGTTGGTCTTTTTTCTCTCGTGGAAGCCCTGAGGGCAGGCAGAGAGACAAAGATGAAGCCTTATGATTGTGAGCCTTAATTGTGAGGATGAGTGACTTAACAGAGGTTGCTGCCAGCTGCATCTTGGCTGGGCTGCCTGAGGGGAGAGCAGCAGGCAAACCGTTGAACGTCTTCAGAGCCGGCAGACCTTTTTCTCAGGCTCAGCCACCTCTGCTAGTTCTGACCTAAGAGCAACAACGTAGGTTTACTTCGTTTTTAGGGTTACTTGAGCAACAAAACTACTTAGGTTAGGTTGTGGAAAAGATTGTGGTTTGGGTTAAAAAAAAAAAGTTTGTTGTGTAAAATAACTACGCGACAAAAGTACGGTAAAGTAAGTCAACGCTGACACACAGGACACAAACAGTGGTCTCCTGGGTGAAAGTCTTGACTCATCCAACCTCCCCTCTCACCAGCACCTGTTCTAAAGACGCCGTCCAAGCGGCGGTATTTAGCGGGTTGCCACATGCGTTACATCATGCTAAAAGACTGAGGCTAAAGCTACATGTCCCGGCCACGAAGTTAGCTGCTTGATGATGGTAAGACGTGGAGATAAATGAACTGCATCGCTTTTAGCCCGTAGTATTGTGAAGTATGATAAGCAAAATGATTTCATTCTAACGTGACCCTGTTCGGCTGCTTGGCTTTCAAACTCGGACGAACGAGAACAGAAGTTAGATTTTTGCCTTGTTGTTTTTTTGTCTTTTAGGATGATTGTGTTTGGTGAACATGAACTTTTAAACTTTCTGCTGTGTGTACTCGTGTGGGAGCACCTGTGTGTGGGCTTTTTTTGCAAACAGAGAACCTCTGTTCCCTACATGCACCGTAACGACCGGCGGCGGCGGCGGCGGCGGCGGCGGCGGCGGCGGCGGCGGCTGTCAACCTGATGCATTTAGCCGCAGCGCTCGTCAGCAATGACAACCCGATAAGAGCGGCCGAGTTCCGCTGTCCTCAGTTGCGCACAGACGGACTATTGATTTCACGATTAGGCCGTCTGTCTTCGGTTCCCATTAAGTCTGTCGATGGCATCGACAGCCCAATGACCGCTGGATGCTTCCTAAACGACATGGAAAAAACGGACTGTCATAGCTCACTGCTGTTTCTGCATCATTTGCATCGTTATTCTTCTTCTCATCAGACTCTTTTTTTTTTTTTCTTTTTTTTTTCAGCGGTGGACTTCCGCGTCAGCTTCTTCACAGTTCAGCGTCTAACGCACAGGTGCGCCCGCTGATGTTGAGTTTGAGACACAGTTTTCTCTCGGCCGCATTCTGTTTGGGATTGGTTGAATGGAAAGATGTTACAGTGAGAGGATTGAGGGATGAAAGAGACGAACTCGGAGCAGAAATCGATGACAAACATTTCTTCTCCTTTGGGATGTAAATACTCTTGAGGTTTTTTTTTCTCTTTTCCTGTTTTTTAAAAAATCCATTTAGACTCTGGGTGTGTTTGTTGCTTAGCCTCTCTGGACCATGTTCATACAGCCTCAGCGGATCTAAAACACATCTCCCTCCTTTCAGTTTCTCCTTTCTGCTCACACACTCCGGTCCACAAACACTCTCTGCGGGAGAGCCAGAAGCGAGGTGATACTTCACCGCTTCAGCTCTGCTGCTCGCGCAACACTTCAGTTTGCAGCTTCCTGTGTGTTCATGTCGACGGTGAACGCAGATACGACAACACAACTGCATCAGAGTCCGTCTGACGGCCGTGTGAATGTGGTCCACAAGTATTTATCCATATTTATTGATGTGTGTTCTTATGAATTCCAGTCCTGTCATTGTATTATATTCTTTACATGACAAATGATCATTAAAGGAAACCCTTGTTTGGATCCGTTACCCGTCTTTGTTGGAGTGATTATTTGTGTTCATGCAGTTTAATCAAAGTGTTACATTTTGTATGTGATTAAACCTTCCTTTAAATTACACTGATGACAAACGGTTGTTGTTTCTTCTTGGTAGAAAAATGAGACGTATGACTTTTAAAGCTACAAAGTGCTTTAACAAAGCACATAAGGGACAGCAGTTAAAATGCCTACGCATACATGGAATTTGACTCCGGTTTCCACTTCTCTCTCAATGTCCATACACAAGTTTACAATAGACAAGAAAATATATATATACAAAATAAAACAAGGGCAACAAAAAAAAGAAAAGTACAACAGATTTACATTTAACAACTATGTACAATATAAGTATAAATGTATATCATGATATATAACATGAACCAGCATTGAAGGTGAAATAAACATCTGATTAAAAGCTTTTTAACTTTTTACCTGAAGAGTTTTTTTCAATTCATAACGTTAGCCACGTCTTTAAAACGTTAAATCGTCATCGTTTCCCTATAACTTTAAATATTCAAATGAGCCACAATGAAAGTTGCAAAAAACAAACTTAGTTACGACCGAACAATTTTGAAAAAATATTGATTTGTGATTTGACTGATATTGCAATTGTAATATCCGAGGGATAGATCGTTTTTGAACTGAACCAAACAGCACCTTCATTATTAAATATATTTGGACCTCCGATACTCTTTTTTTTTTTCTTTGCATATATGAGATTTTCTCAGTGAACTCTCGACTTGTACATGTACCCTTGAACAATCCTCTTCAAAGCTACAGCTACCTGTACAGGGTATTTATGAAAGTACAACATGTTCTGCTTTCACTCTTGAAAGACAAGCCTTGAAAAGTTTTCAACACACTGATCCAAGTTTCAAACCTGGGGCGACTAGATGGCCAACTATTTGAAATATTTTGGAAGAAAAAAGAAAATGTTCTCCTTGCCGTTGAAGAGTGTCCTCTCGTCCTCTCATCGAGCTCCTCCGCTCATGAGATATTCAGTTTTGCTCTAAGCTGCTGAGAACAATCTGCGCCTCTCTGACCTTCACGTGTTGAGGAGATGCATTTGCAAATCTCTTTGGATTAGCTAAAACATTTCTCCACTGCCAAGATATCAATATCATGAATAAGATTTCGCTCATATCTTATTTCTTTTTTTTTTTTTTAAATATATTTAAAAATCTGCTGCACAGAGTTTAAGCAACAGAGTAGGTCGCCGAGGGCAAATCCCTGAGTGAGAGAGTGTAGGAGGCAGGGAGGGAGAGGAAAGAGGAGACAGAGTGAGTGAGAGTGGATCAAAGGGTAGAGGGAAGAGGGCGAAACGGGAAGGAGAAAGAAAGAGAGAGAGATTCTGTTTTGGCAGCAAACTGTTGGTGAATACGCCCACTGTTGTACTGTTTCACCTCAGAGACCTTCACTTCACCTGAACTTCCTCTGATGAGCAGAATATGAGAGTCCTCTCTTATCAATGGATGGTTTCATTGCCTCACAGCACTGTAAAATACACAACCTCCTTTCTCCCTGCCCCTCTCTCTCTCTCTCTCTCTCTCTCTCTCCTGTTCCTCTCATCTCCTTTGATATGTGACTCACTCATTTCATTATTATTCCGAAACACCGGAAGAAGCCACACTGCCGGGTTTCTGCATTCCGTAGACGATCAATCACACTGAATATAGCATCTCTTTTACATCCTCTTTTCTGGCTGGCTGAGTGATGTTTTTTTCGCTCAGCTCGGTGAGTTCCGAGGACAGCGCTCATTAGTTTCTTTTAAAATTCACAGCTGAGAATGACCTTCAGCTCTCCTCTGTCGCTGTGCAGAAGTTACAGATTTGTTGCAGCCACTTGCAGCAACCCTCCAAACAATCAGTGGCATTAGGCGTTTCTGGATCAAACAGTTCTGGGGACTCCCTGAGAGGAACTGCCCTCTACATACTGAAGCGCTTTTTGTCTGTTTGCATTCACACCACTAACGGGAAGCCCTGCAATGAGTTTGCTACGTTTGCTACAAGCTTTTTGTAGTAGTAGTAGAATAGTAGAATAGTAGAATAGAATCTTTGAAGAATTCTTTGGATCAGTGGGCATGATTACTGCTACTGAGTTAACCTTTGTGCTACTGAGTTAACCTTTGTGCTACTGAATTAGCTTTTGTGCTATTAACTTAGCCTTTGTGCTACTAAGTTAGCCTTTGTGCTACTGAATTAGCCTTTGTGCTACTAAGTTAGCCGTTGTGCCACTGAGTTAGCCTTTCTGCTACTGGGTTAGCCTTTCTGCTACTGGGTTAGCCTTTGCACTACTGGGTTAGTCTTTGTGCTACTGAGTTAGGCTTTGTGCTACTGGGTTAGCCTTTGCGCTACTGAGTTAGGTTTTATGCTACTGAATTAGCCTTTCTGCTACTTGGTTAGCTCGCTGAGCAGCAGCTCTCACTTGTCCATTGGCTCAGTGGGAGTGTGCTCTTAAACAAGTTAACTTCTAGACTTCACTGTTGGTCCATTTATCCGTGTTTTCTTCCTTTTTTTGTTACAAAATGTTATTTGTGTTTTGTGCTGTCTGTTTACAGTGATAGAGAGTTTTTAAAAAATGGCTCGACCCATCAACATGCACCTAAGTCACTCGTGGTTCAATAGGAGCTAAAAAAAAGTCTGTCAAAACGGCGTTCTAAGAACTAAGAACTAGTTCTTGAGATGCGGACACAACAAAAAGGAAGGTTTGTAGAACTAAGAACAAGTTCCTCTAGTCCTAAAACACCTATTATGTCCAGAGCCCTCAAATGTTTGGCATTTGTGCCCTCTGAGTGGAGTTTCTATGAAGCTTAATCAAGCATAGCAATGCATCTTTCTTGCAAAACTTTCTCATGATAACCAGTGAAATGGCTTAAAAATGTACTATTTATACTCCAGATTTGTCCTGATTCTTGTTGTTTTGAGATAAGCAGATAAATTAGAAGCATGAAAAGACTGCTCATCATAACCTTGTTCTTGGGTCGATATCAGGCTCATCTGGCAGGCATGGCCAATCAATGGGGATCTCTGGTATTATCCTGCATTATCTCCTAATGACGCTGCCAAAGTTCAAGAAGATTATGAAAAAGCAACAAGGGGTTTAGCATCATCTTACGCCTGACAGTCTCTTACTTAACCCCGGAGCCGCTCTGCCTCTCTTCTCCTTCCAGTCTTTATCTCACACATAAACACAAGACGCTGCAGGCAAAAGGTACTTTTTCTCTGTCTCCACACACGCACACCAAGCGGTTTATGCAAATTAAGAAGAAAAAAAAAGATTAATGTGCATCTTAACCCCGTTTATCTTCCTCATCTTTATTGCGTCCAGGTTGTTGAATAGCTTCACCCATGAATCTGCATTCACGTCCGTCCTAATGACGGCTGCAGATGGCGCCGCCTCGGCTCACTAACAGCTTCTTTTACAATCGTCTCTGTGTGTGTGTGTGTGTGTGTGTGTGTGTGTGTGTGTGTGTGTGTGTGTATGTGTGTGTGTGTGTGTGTGTGTGTGTGTGTGTGTGTGTGTGCGTGTGCGTGTGTGTGTGTTTTTGTATGCATGAGTCAAACCTGAGGAGCAAAGCCAGCACAAACATCAGCGTGAGCCAGGTCTTTCATACACTGTCGCCCTCACATTCTGCCCTGCCAGCTGTGTGTACACTGCGCAGTGTTTTGTTAAATGCCCCCGACTGACGATCTGGGAAATCTGGCTTTAATAAGGTGCTGTTAGTACAAGTAACTAAGTACATTTACCCAAGTACTGCACAACTTTGAGGTACGTATATTCTTCTTGAGTATTACCAAAGAGGCAACCTCCGGTTCTGAAAAGTAAAGCCAAGGTGGAAGGGCCTTAAACCTGCATTCTCACTAATGTCCAGCAGGGGGTGACTCCTCTGATTGTATAGAAGTCTATATGCCAAACTCGAGGCATTAAAACCGTAGTCCTCATATCAGTATATTTGAACAGAAACTGCGTAATTTACGTACTTAAGTAATGCCACTTTAATCCAAAACACCATGTTTTCCTAAAACTAATCAAGTAGTTTTGTTGCCTAAAGACAGAAGTTTATTTTGAAAAGTCTTGACACTGGACATTTGAAAGTTGCTTGAACACAAATTTTAAATGAGGACATTTCTGCAAATTTGCACTGCAGTATTGATACCGTATACTTTAAGGATCTAAGTACAGCTCACACCTCTGCAGCAGAAAGGCTACTTTAATTCACTCTCTGCATTTTTCTGTATTCTCCGGCGTATTCTCTCCAGACCGATCCAGACTGCCAAGTACTCTCTGGACATTAAGGTTATCTATAAAGCAAACGGCAGTGCAGTGCGGTAGTCCTAATGAGCTTATGAAATATTAACTCAGAAAGATGTGCGATATAGCCTCTAAACGGGCAGCGTTACCGTTTCCACACAACAACACAGAAATATCTGAACAGTTTTTAAGGTCAGAAGCTTCCTTCGGGGAAGTCACTCGAAGTTCCTTAAAAGATGAAAGTGCACACGAGCCATTAAGTGAATTGTAGGTGTTGGGGGGGGGGGGGGGGTTGTGACTCGTGAGTTGAGATAAGGTTCAGCCAGTCGTGTACTTCTGGAGCCACTCAATCCCTTCTCTCCACCCTGCTGGACCACAATAGCTCACTGACCAGTCAATTTCCACATGCCGGTGCAAGAATAGATACCCTTGAGTTTCGCTGCATTCCTCAGCTCTCCACATCCCAGCTGTTTTTCTGCCTTTCTCCCCCAGTTTTCCTTTTATCTTTCTGCCTTCATTTTATTCCCCCACACTCTTTTCTCCCACCCACCACCACCACCTATCTCTCTTCCACACATCTTATTCTCTGTGTTGCTTTTCCCCGCCTGCCTTTCACTCTGTCCTTCCCTTTGACTTTGTGTTGTTTTGTATTTTTGCTGAGGCGGTTTCCTTTCCTTCATCTCTTCCAAACACACACACACACACACACACACACACACACACACACACAGAGCGGTTTGAACTCTTTTATTTACCTCCCACTATTCTCTTCCGACCACATCAGGGATTTTTGAGAGAGCCCGGCGACTAAACCAGTGTGACAGCTCGCTACCAAAGAGGAGAGCTAATGGGAAGACGGAGGCTGTGTTTAAAAAAAAAAACTGAAGCGCACTTTTTCTTTAGAGGCCATCTATAGATGACGGGGCGGACTCTCCCATTCATTAGCCACAGTGCACTCCATTAGATGGTTAACACTTTCAATTAACTCAACACTGCTGCCTGTTTAATACGCCCCGCACTCTGGGGGGAACCTCTCACAATTACCCATCTCCACAAACCAAGCGCTCTCAATGCATAATATGTAGCAGCGGCAGCAGCGTGCTGCGGCTGAATTACGCACAGAATGCACGAGGCATTAAGGAAGATCATTTAAGGGAGATGGGGTAATTTCAGAAGCTATTTCCCATGGGCTAATGCTGTATGGATATGGTCTGTTTGTGTGTTCCATCATAACACTGTCGAGGTCTGATGCAAAGTAAAACTTAATTCCTGCTGGGGGATAATCGCAGAGTGTCGCATTGCCTCCGTGTTTGGCTGCAACGAGCACAGTCAACTAGTGAATCATGTGGTCAGACGTTTGTGGAGAGGAATGGAGGAAGATGCGGATCTTAACGATGATTATCTATTCAAACTTTGAATGTGCCGTGAATCAATAAATGATTTGCAATGTGTTCACAAGCCTCTAGTTTTTTTTTTTTTACATATCGTTCTTTATACGATATAATATCACTCTTGGTGCCAGTGTGGTTGCTCACATACTGAAATGTGCCTGTGGCTGAATGTATGTTGGAATAACGAGACAACAACTTGGAATTCAGATTTCAGAATAAGAGCCTTCCGAAGACAGGATTCCTTCAAACATTTCCTGGAGCTGTCCATGTTTTCAAAGTTTAGGGAACCCAGAACCGCCATAAATGGGTTGGCGAACAGGACAAACACACAAACAAAGAGCAACACCTCAGGTCATGTATGAGTTAAGTGTGGTTGATTGTGTATTTAATGTTGCCGTAAGACACTTCTGTTCTCTATCAGCTTGTATTTTTGATTTGCAATGAAATGCACCAGAAGAAGATGTCACAGTGTGGCTATGAAGTAGACCACAAGATGGTGCTGGTATGGAGAAGAAGACGAAAAAGAGGAGGACAGGTGGAGACACAGGTGAAACAGATGATTGTCTGATTGCTGAACGATACGATTAACCTATCAGGTGCTTTGGGTGCAGTTTGTAAAAAAGCATATAAAGTGGGTTTCTAACCCATTGCTCCTGTTTGCTACAGACCTGGGCTGAAACACTGGACTTTGGTTCATGTGAAGTCAGACAGAGAGAGGTTTTGTGTGTAGATCATCTTCTCCAGTTATTGTTCATAAACCAACCGCAGCGGCACAAATCTGTTTGGGTTGAGGAAATCAATATCCGCTCTTTATTCCTCCAGTTTGTCACTATTGACTCGAGGCTGATGAAGTTTGGGAAAACACACTTTTGTTTGAAGTCAAGTCAGATGCTCACAACCTTCTTTTGCTCAGTGAACCTAACATGAGAGAATCTACACCTCTGGCATGTTGTGTAGTTGGACTTGATCTAGAATGGGTGCCCTGCAAAGAAAAATACATATTTTATTAATAACCAATTTTCACAACATTGGCTCTGCACACTCACACAGGTGTTTTCACCGAGTGTCCGATTAAACCTCTTGTAAGGTTAGAGGAGCCACCGAAGTCTGTGACAAAAAAAAAAGTTATCGCACAATCCTGCCATTTTGGACTTCCTTTAAACAAAAAAAAAGTAATCACAGTGGGAATATGCATGCTAATATAAAGGTCATTTAGAAATGAGCATGTGCTTGACACCACAACGATGCAACAATAATGAATTGTACCTAATCTCAACTGCTCATGAACTACTGAATGTTTGTATGCAGGAAGTAGCAAATGGCTGAATATCTGATATCGTTAAAAGCCGTGCGCAACCAAACGGGTTCCCTGTGTGGCGGCGTGTAACTAATCGCGTTAACGACGGCTGCGTTCAGGCTGCTGGTTTTCCTGCACGCTCAAAACGGAGAGGAGCCCTCATTAATGCTCCTAGTTCCACCTGTAATTTAAAAAAAAAAAAACATCTGCTGTGAAAGAGCTCAAAGAATGACAAAGGTGTAATTTGACCCAACCAGACAGGTGAAAAAACACACACACACACACACACACACACACACACACACACACACCAGGAGAATCAGGGCAATGTCAGAGGTCTAATCAGGCTCAAGTGTTAACACCTGTGAGGTGCACCAGCAGTGTGTGTGTGTGTGTGTGTGTGTGTGTGTGTGTGTGTGTGTGTGTGTGTGTGTGTGAAGCCTTTAAATTCCTTCCTATCAATATATTTGACTGCTGTGAATCCCGTTCCCTTCTTTTTCCTCGTGTCACTTCTCCGTGACTCCTCTCTGCGTTTGCCTCAGGCCTGTTCGGAGGCCCTGACCTCCCCGTCACGACTTTTGATAAATGAGAAGCGAGCGAAAGCCAGCGGCGTCCCGTCTCTCCGTGTTTAATGCGCGGCAGCCCTCTGTTGTCATAGGGTCGCCTAATTTCATTTCACGCTCTGAAGAGAAAAGGCGACGAGGAGGCCCGTCGAAATGAAAGCCGAGGAGTTTAAAGGCACCGCCCTCCTACCTGTCTGTGTCTTCTCTCCCCGTCTGTACGTCGACCGCTTCTTCTTGTCATTAAATAAAGGGAGCGTGAGGCAGCTTTAATCAAGGCCAGTGCCTCTCTAATGTTCTGCCTCATGAGGATTCGCTACTGTCTGGCCTGTTGAGCTCACCATCTGTGGGATGTGCGGGTTTCTTTGAGCGCTCCGTGGATCCGACATGCAGGCTATATACCGTTCCTCCCGTGAACAAAGAGCCTACGCTGCATACGAATCTGTCCCCTCTTTCTGTTCATCGGGAGCGCCGGCGGTCCAAGTGTGAAGTAGAGGCGGTTTGTCTGCGATGACCTCGCTCTTGCGTAAGACGGAGTTCGCATGCAAAGTGATTTTTAAATGAGTTACCATCACAATCCTGAGCGCATCAAAAAACATCTAAATTACTTCAAATGCGGAATACATAATCCCCCATGAATTATAAATGAAGCGGGACTTTGCTTATTAATTTAGTGGCTGTGACTCTAAATTCCCACAGTAGCGCAGACTGAATGGGGGCTGGTGAGAGTTCACGTGTATAATCATTAAAAACACCGAGGTCATTTCAGAGACTGTAATAAATGTATTGACTCACGTCTGAGTCCGTGATTATGATTGTTTTTTTGTTTTAACGGTTAAGTTCGTCACTCACAGCTATTATTTCATGACGTTGGACTCGCGATGAACCTGACTTTAATCACATGCTGCCAGTTGCTATGACGATGACACGGTTTTGCTCTGCCGGGTTGGCGCCACACCAACATGTTCCCACTCGGAGCTCGAGAGTTCAGCGCTCAGCGGTTTTCTCTCACTGGCTCGACGTTCTCCACAATGAACCGCTCATCAGCTCATCGGCCGTGGTTTCCCTCCTCTCTCCATTGATTCATAACTGATTCTCTCAGGTGACACGAAGTTTAAATGTGTCGTGAGACTCATTTGGGTATCATAAAGTGGCAATTGTGAAGATTTTTATGTAAACAAATCTCTATGAAGACTTTAATTGAACCAGAGTCAAGGATATTAATCAATTTCCTGCATTTCTGCATTTTACTACTGTATTTTATTTTCTTAAACTGAACTGCAACTATTATTCTATTTGTATCTTCAACAATGTTCTTGTTTTTAAATCTCCTTTTCTTTTGCATTATGTTTTGATGCTTCCCCCCCCCCCCCCGTAGAGACGAAGCGCCAGAGACATCCGCTAATGATAAACAATTATCTTTCTTCATCTTACCTGTCTCTCCTGATTGAAATAATTCTGTCAGTGCTCACCTCCTTCTCAGCGAGGGAACCGGCTACTTTCATCTCCACTGTTTGCAGACTCGTGTCCTGTGCAGCGTAAAGTCGCGAGAGTGATGGGAAAAAAAACAACATAAAAATGATTGCCTGACTTCTTTATTAAAACATAAGTATTTAGTTTTGGTGTTCGTTCTCAAGTGAGCTGCTTTGTATATATTTTTGATTATTGGTCTAGCGCTGTGCACCTGGAATTTTTCTGTCCTGTTGTTACTGCAAAGCTAAATAAAAAGGTTCAATATAAATAAAGTATAACTTACTTACTCATATTCTATTTCTGCCAGATTGGCACTTTAAGTGAAATCTCTCGACAACCATTGCCATGAAAGCGCCAACATCTGGCTTATTACTTTTATGACCAAATATGTTAAAAACTGGTGACATTCCCATCATCCTCAGCTGAACTTTGTGTTTTATGCCAATGTTAGCATGCTAGCAAATGTTAGCATGCTAACAGGCTAAACTTCGGCGGCATAAACAATGGTAAACGTGACATCTGCTGAACGCCCGAATGTTAGCATTGCCATTGCGAGCATGTTAGCATGCTGGTGTTAGCATGTAGCTCAAAGTAACCACTTACAGCAGTGTTTCTAAAACGGGGGAACTAACGGGGGTTTCTGAAAGAGGGCGGCTGTGGTCCAGGTAGAGCCTGAACTCGAGGGTCAGCGAGTCGATCCCCTGATCTGTCCTGCAGCTGCGAGACGCTGAGCCCTCGATAGCTCGCCGTGGTTTGGCCTGCGCATTGCGTTTGTTCCTCGCTGCCATTAGTGTGTCTGAAAACCGCAAAGTTCTCTGGTTAAAAGCACCGTATGAATGAAGTCCTTGTCCATTTAGCTCATCGGACCTTTATGGAAGTGCATTTGCTCTATTTCTTCTGCTCATTTCATTTCATCAAGTTTCTTTTCATCTCTCCACCATCAGTAGATCTTTTCACACAAGGACAAAAAAAAAAAACCTGCACCCAAACACAACCATTTTTAAGACTTTTATTTCTTTTTTCAGGAACATTCATTCATTCTGTAGTGGCAGACATACTCCGTGGTAAAGTTTGCTGCGTTGTACCATTTATAGTGCATTTCGTTGCCCAGGTAGCTTAGAAGAAGTGCAGTATGTGAGGTAAAATATCAATTATTGTAGCTTTGCATTGCTGCTTATTCAGCCTCAGCATCTACTCTCAGCCATGCTCACTTTAGTCTAAGCTAAGACGCTATCACAGAATAAAGCTCTGTGTATTCAAAGTGCGAGTATTTTAGAGCTATAGTGCAATATTTACTACTTGTTCAGGCCCGACGATGAGGTTGCCAGGTCTTAGTTAATGAGAAAAATGACTCGCGTTGTGCCAGAGGATTGCTAACCGAGCTCGGCACTCGGAAACAGGCAATTACACTACTTTTTTTTATTTTTGTTGAGCAGATGATCCCGCCTCACCCGGAGATGAATGTTTTCACCCTGGCACTGGGTTTGTGGCTCAGACTGGAGCTCAGGAGCCACAGCGTGACACACACACACACACACACACACACACACACACACACACACACACACACACACACGTAAACAAGGATATTCATGGCAGAGCTCTCTGATCTGATGTGAGCCTGGCTGATGATACAGCTGCTGTTTAACCTCCTGGTTTTCCCAGCGACAGATGTGCTAACACACTCACTCCTTAAGATGATTGACTGACTGCAGATAATAAAGATGCCACCCTTCATTTTTACCACAGCCTCGCTTCCTGCCTCTTAACAAATCCGCAAATGAGCGCATCGTGTCTGCGAGCGTTTAACTTTGAAAGCGATGAATGGAGTCGGCTGCTATGGCGACAGTTGTTGCTGTCAAATCCTAAATCGCACCCCCCCCCCCCCCTCGCCCCCCCCTAGTCTCCCCACTTTAAATCACCGTGGTGGCATTCATGGGGATGCTGTTGCCGCTCTTCATCCTTGTCAAACTATCTGCGGGGCTTTTTGTCATTTCGGTGCCGCCTGCTGTTTCGTCCTTCTTCTCGCGGAAACAGTAGACGCCGTAGAGGCGGAATTTTTTATCAGGGAAGCCCAGGTGTCGGACGCCTGGCTGGGATCCCCCACAGCGAGAGCGGGGGTTGACTATGGGGTAACGGATGCTGCCGTCCTCCAACCAGCCGGCCTCGCAGCGGTCCAGGAGCTGGAACTTCCACGCGGCGTACAGCTGACCCACTTTGGCCACCGCTGAGCCGTCTCGAACGCAGGCCTTCATCGCCTCCGCATAGTTCACCTTCTTGAAGCGTTTGAGGAAGTACACTTTGCCTGAGGGGATATAGAGGGAGAGGGTGGAGGATGTTTGTTGTAGCAACAACTGAAGAAGGTGCAAGAAAACAGGGCGAGTGCATTGTTCATGAGGGCAAAAGGAGAGAAGGAGAGAGGAGTGAACGAGAGAGCGAAGCCCCCAGAGAGACGTCGAGCCCTGAGGGAAGATATTCACAGGTTTCCCGGCTTCTCTGTCTGACTGTGTTCAGAATATCAAAACCGTTCCAACAAGCGTCTGGGCAGCTTCTCAAAATCGAAAGCCAATACGCTCTAACTCAAAATTACTCTTAAAAAGCTTCCATTTTTGCTTTCATCTCACCTCTCGGGGAGACTTTTTTTTTTTCTTTTTTGCCTGGCAATATTAAGGAAATTGGTGTTCTGATTGGATGAATTGTTTCAACCGAACCGAATCACGAGTTAAGCTTCGTCAAAGCAAGAAGCGAAGGATGAAGAAACTAACCAAGAAAAAAAAAAAAAAAGAGGTTGTTGCCGTTTCTTCCAAACGGCAACAACACGCTATCGTGAAAATCACGTCCGCAACCTCAGGTTTGCACTTGGCTCAGCTATTGATTTTATGCTTGCTTATGTGACTGCTGGCTATTAGAGAGGCAGAATATTGTCTCGTATTTCCCCGGGGGGGACGCTCAGTAAATACCTTCCAGCTGGACGGAGCAACAGTATCGGTCACGACCACTGCTGAAACCTCCTGCCCACAACAGACTGTCCACAATAATTAACACACAGGGGAAGCCGCGAGCAATCGTTTAAGGTTTCTGTCATCCTCGCCAAGGAAAAGCACTGGCACCGCTTCTTTGTTCCGGTTTAGACTGTCCCAAAATTGTTCACGATTCACTGAAGAGCCTCGTCTTTTTATCTAGTTAATAAAAAAAAAATAAAAAAACCTTTCACTTTTTATAATGCATGAGAAGGTTTTGATTCTCTTTCAAGCTTCAAAGAGGCTTTGGCAGAATCCATTTCATGTATTTCCCAAACTGAATTTTTTTTACCCAAACGGTCTTCTGTATGTTTCACTAATGGGTCAGTGTTTGAAAGGAGTTGTTGGAGAGGTTTTGGGAAATATTTGCTTTCTTGCCGAGAGTTAAGACCTTCACACACCGGGAGCGTGACGAACAAACTACATGAAAATGCTTCCATGTTGTTGTTTCATAAATATATATTGTATAGAAGTCTAGTCTAAAATGACTCTACGTCTCTCTTGATTTATTCCCTCAGTAAACATTGTAAACATGAGTTTATGCTCTCAATCTCTAGTTTCAAGTTTACTTAAAGCAAACAATGACCACTTTTAAACGGGGATTATAATCCATGATGAAAATATATCTTTTTAAATGACAGTGAAAGTCTTTGAATGACCAGCAATCAGAAGTATGCTGATACTTGACCTTATAAGTTAATATAAAATGCTTTATAATGGATCATGATGATTGTTATAAAGCATGATGCATATTTATGAGAGCTTTCAGCTTTAACGTTATAGTGCTATAAGCAGGTTATAACACATAATTAGTATGTTCTAATGCATTGTAGACATGGGCGTCAAAGAAGGCGTTACCAGCCTTGTATTGCTCCGTTCTGCCCTCATACATGTTCGACTACAGAGTCAGTGATGTAAAAATGAATCCAGCCGCCGACTTCCCCGACTTTGTCTGAGCTTCAGAACCTGGAGGTGTGTGACGGAGACACTAGCCGACTCTCTGCGGGGATGGGATGTAAATCAAAGCACTGGGAGATGAAAGCCGACGCTTGGCACCCAGAGGACGCCGTGGCCCGGGCAGGGCCGAATCAACAAGGCCTGATCTAAATCCAATGGCCTGAGGCCAGAGAGATCACAGGCAGAGATCAGAGACGCGGGCCTGTAATTTCCCCACGGTCCAAACGCTCACGATGTATCCTCTTTTCTATACAGTACCACAACAATCCAGCTCCGCCGCTGTCTTGTTCTCATTAGCCACAGATGCTGCACGCTCATTTGGATGTTTGTGTTTAGTCGTATGATCATGTAGACGGACTACAAAGTGCTTCTGATACCTTCAGATGCGGACATGCCCGTGCACACGACTGCCGGCTCTCTCTGTTTCTCACCGTTGAGCTTGGAAGTGAAGCAGAAGGCATCATAGCGCTCCTCCTCCTTGTGCCGGTAGCCATAGTTCCGAACGCCAGCGGGGTTGTCCTTGCGGCCGCACTCGTCTCTGGGATGAGAGATAGGGTACTGGACCGAGCCGTCCTCCAGCCATCCAGCATTACACCAGTCTAGTCCCTCCAGCCATGCCTGTGGAGGGAGATAATGTACGTCAGTGGGTCATACTGAAGGATTAAATACATTATTAAGAGGTTTATCTCCTCTGACATTACTCAATTACTCTGGACTTTAATGCATATGGGCTTTTTTTTTTTTTTTTTTTAATAAATGGACCTGCAGTTAAATGTCTGGACTGTGATATGCATATTCTTATATCTAGACTTACTGCTGCTCTAAAGCAGTTTATGACGGAGGGTTGTAATCAGTAAGTGCATTATTAAAACAAAAAAAATGGGCTATATATGAATGTGCTATGGAAGGCTTGATCAAAAGCAAAAAGATGAAATAAATCCTTGGCATTGATCTGATCCTTCCACCCCTGTCTCCGATGGCATGACGGACATTTGTACCTCTGGTTCTGAAAATTGAAGCCAAAGTTTAAGTGCTTTAAACTTGCATTCTCTCTAGTGGCCATCAGGGGGCGACTCCTCCAAAAAAGAAGTCAGATTGTGTTGAAGTCTATGAGAAAATGATCCTACTTCACACTGGATTTATTACCTAAACATTGTAAACGTGAGTTTATGGTCTCAATCGCTAGTTTCAAGTCTTCTTCAATACAGCATGATGTTCATTTAGTACATTATGCTCCATTTAGAGTCAAACAGACCATAAAGCAGAGTATGCTTTAGGGCGGGGCTACCGTGTGATTGACAGGTCGCTACGACGGCGTTGTCCAGTCTGGGAGTTGTCCGTGTTTTCGTCTTAGAACTTTAACCCTTTCATGAAAGTTAATTAACATTTTGGTCGGCTTTTCCGATTCCATTTTTTCCTTCCCGGTACCAATTCCAAAACCTGGACTTGCGTATTATACCGAGTACCAACGCATTGCTTGAACACATCATAATGTAAATCAAATGCAACCTCCACACATTAGCTATTTGCTATGTTATTTAGCTAAGCAGGACTGTGCTGCCCACCAGCTGCTAGCGGCTAGCTTAGCTTGGATCAGAGACAGAGAGTAGCTCCACCCACTCGTGTCACATCTGGTTGCAAAAACCAAAGACGGCATCGGCAAAAATGCCAAATTCAAGGCTTCAAAACGGCAATCCACATACCAATGGGTGACTACATTAACTTCTTCTATACAGACTATGACATAAACTCACCTTGTGCAGTTGAGAGTGAGAAGCCAGAATGGCATCCTGCTGTTTGCAGGCATCCTCCCCCTGGTGGTAGTTGAGCTTATAGCGCCCCTCACGAGGGTAGTAGGGGAACACCACTCCTAACGGTGACAGAAACAGACTTTCAAGTGTATGAATTTCACTTCAATCTCATGGCAACTTTATACAAGAGCCAGTGGAGCTTTAGAAAGGTCAGACTTTTAACAAAATCTCTTCCAGTTGCATCTTTAATTCCTGACCTTCTAGGTCGAGGTTGACGAATCCCGTATCGTCTTCCATGTCATTAGTGACTTCACACTCAAAGCGTCCGTAGTCCTCCAGCGTGACATTCTGGATGATTACCGAGGCGTCACCTGGTCCCGCCTGCTCCAAAAACACACGGCCTTTATACGCTCCAAACACACGCTGCTGCCTGGAGAGATTAGAAATGCAAACTATTTATTTTTACCACAGAAATAGAATATTGTATTTCTAGGATTTTCGCCATATGAGCAAAATAATTGGCATGAGAAAATCTATTAAGGTGAACTTTATGTTGCACCCCTTACTTTGTAGCCTGCGGAAAAAAAATGGGATGTATTTGGAAAATGAATTACTACATTGTGACTGTATGCTAAGCATGTATAGTACTGGGCAGACACATTTAATTAAAACCACAGATACAAACGGACTGACTGACAAATGAAGGTTTTACCTTCCAAGTGCCACAAAGACGTCCTCGAACTGCAGTGCGTCGGTCACTTTGGTCCATTTGATCCGAATGCGGTCAGGATCGCTGTTCTCCGGCTCATGGTGGAATCTGCAGGGCAGAGTGATGGAGCCGCCGCGGTGCGTCACCACTTTACCCGGAGCTGTCTGCACAATCACCGCTCCAGTGTCATCCTCTGTGGGGAAAGAAAACAGATGGTCTGCTTGCTCATACTTTGTTTTTATTATTTACACAAGGAGATTATGTATTTGTGTGTGTGTGTGTGTGTGTGTGTGTGTGTGTGTGTGTGTGCATCTCTGTGTCTGTCCACGGCAAATCTCACATAATACTGGACCCATCGGCCTGATATTTGTTGTTCTCATTTCTGCCTGTATGCTCAATGGCCTCTTGTGGTTTCAGTGATTCACACCTTCTGAAAACATGTATTATTGTTTCATGCGCTCATGGACTACTCTTAACTAATTGTAGGGCCCGCAAGTGATCAACAGCTGCTTCAGTTTCGAATCTTGTTTCCGCAACGAATTTCAAATTGTGCCTTTCTTGATTTTCACACCATAGTAAGACACTTGCATGTATGTATAACTATCGCTTAGATGAGAAATTGATCGGACCGTAACAGAGCGCGTCTTCTTATGTTACCAGGAGGAGAGCTAGTTAGCTGTTAGCAACGTTTTTGATCAGAGGAAGTGCTAAACAGTCAACATGGAGCGTTACACACAGCCTCGAGATTGTGGGCCACAAGGAATTTGGCCCTCTTTTTATTCTTATTATTGTCAATATTATATATATTTTTGTGTTGTAATTTATCACTATTAAAATAGTTTTTATTGTCATGTGCTTCATCCAAATGTTTCTTTAGTATTGAACCATCTTGCAACTTTTGTGTGTAAAGTTTATGTTTATAAATCAGGATTTATTGTCTCACACACACACACACACACACACACACACACACACACACACAGTTTTGCCGACTTGGAGACTTTCTCGCTGGACTTCACAACTTTTCAGATCGTTTTAACAACTTGCTTCTTAGCATAAACTCGCCGATTTTATGTTTAAATGTGAGATTTGTCCTTGTAACGCAATAAAATAAATTCAGGTCTCTATTGTAAATCTGTGAGTGTGTGACACAAGTTACAGAAGAGGAGAAATGGCGGAGCGTGTATATTCATCACACCACAATTCATAATTAACCTGGACAGTAAGCTACAGTTTTTGATGTACACATTTAAACGTTTCAATTATTACAGACATGAAAGCTACTTTGCATGTAAATGAGGCGCCGGAGTGCATTAAAAAAAGCATCAAAATAAAGCTTGTTTATCACAAAAAAACTGCGTGGATTAGCAAAACTGTTGCTTGAGACTTGCGAGTGAAAAGCGAGTCTGACACGTTTGCGGTCTAGACAGGTGGCAATTGTGGTTTGCAATTCATTCACTCAAACATTACAGCAGCGGTTGCTGCAGTCACATCTGGCAGAGATCTGCATTCTAGTTTGCGAATGGGTTTTGAATGGCGCTTATAACTTTTATGCTCGACATCGAGCGGCGCTACTATCTTGGCCAGAAATGTGTAAAAGTGGTGGATACAAGCCAACGTGAGTAATTCTCCATTGCCATAAATGTGCAGTCAAGTCCTTGTAATGCTGTTTGCAATCACCCATGACACAGCCAACACTTGTAACTTTTGTTCTAATCGTAAAATAAAATCCTCCATTCTCTTCCTGATGGATGCCACACGCAGTGAGGTGCCCCGCGAAATAGAATGAATCGTGTGCTGTTTATCCGCGCCGTCGCATTAGTGCCTCAACATCCGGCATATCAATGGAAGAAAAAAAAAAAAAAGGATGTGTTGGTCGCTTCTCTGCCCGGATCTATCATCAGATTACCCCACTAAAAATTTTAACCTCAACCTCTCTCGAGAGCAATTCACCAAAATGACCCAAGACTAATGGTAACCATAGGCCTCTTCTCCGGATGGGCAATAACAAGACCGATTTGCATTTATTGCAGACATTCGCTCAGATGCTGATTGTGTGTGCCGGTGCAGCCAGAGACTACACACACACACACACACACACACACACACACACACACACACAACAAGTGTGGTGTAAACATTTAATGAGCGGCTGCAAGAGGTTTTCTGCTATGTTGTGACCAGATAAAGGCACCAACAATTATCCATGCCAGCCAGCAATTAGTCATGTCACTGCGGCTCTCTGCAAAGTTGTTTATCACCAGCGGCCATGAAAGCAGAGTGGTGTTTAATCAAAACTTTTAGAACCATTATTTCTGTGACCGACTGATGTTCAGACAAACAACCCCCGTGTTATTAGCGACTCTGGCGCTCGTGTTGAAACGCGCCCAGGATCTGGAGACGGGATAGTGAGCCCCTCTACATGCGTCATACTGTCACTAGTAGCTCAGAAGCATCAGCCAGTCGTTTATTAGCGATCTGATAAAAACCACTCTATGCTACATGTCCAGCACCAGACACACAGCAGACACACAAAGGGACCAGCTTGACGAGAAAGTCCAACTTCTAAAGATATTTTAGAAGTGTGATCATTTTTGCATGTGCTGAATGTGTGGATATAGGCAACTGCTCGCTAACATATTAGCCATATTGACGTTATGAGACAAAAAGGTGTCAGGGCTGCGTCTTTAACCCGTTAAGCCCGAAGCCTATTTGTAGGCCTCTCCTCGATTTTTGCAACCCATAGTAAAGAGAGTGATTTTCGTCTAAATATAAGGTGTATTTTAATAGTTTTTACATTTTAGAAAGCTGACCCTTGTGAAATTTGTTCTGATTTGTAAATATCAGTATATATGTTACTGGTTAAGAGAACATTAAGATGGAACACAGCTCAAATTGAAATTCTTTATCTCCAATTTCAAATTAATCCAATTTTGATAAGATATTTTTTTTAAGCTTGTTGTGGAGTCATTCGGCCCCCAAGCATTGAGCTTGACAGCAGTGTCGTAGAGGCGTAGCACCCACCTTCTGGATCCCCCCCCCCTCAGGTTGACACAAAGCCTCAAGGTTTTACGTCGTGGCCAAACAGTGGAATTACAATTTGTGTGTACGTCATGTGAAGAAAAGAAAAAAAGATTTGTTGTCATAGACTTACTTTGGGAAAGAGACGTCTGTGACTCAGCGGTCCATTTTGAGGGAAATCAACTTACCGGTATGAACACTTGAATAGTCCTTATTTAAATGATTCGGTCCTAAGAGTTGTAAAATGTACTAATAGCTAAATCCAGAGTTATTTCCCTTCCTGCGTTCATGTGAATTAGCTCTATAAGGACGGACCGGAGGCTGTGAGACGAGGTCAAAGGAAACGTTAGGTTGCTCGTTCTACGAGCCCCATAGATGCAGAATATCGCTGGAAGATCCGGGTGATTTCATCTAATTATATACTCTGAAGTGGAACTTTTTTTGACTTCATGCGCCACTGAGCATTTCCTAGCAATGAAGAGGGGAGCCGCCTCAGGCGCAGTATCCAGTTATTTTTACACATCCATGGTTAAACCTGTTACCTCTGTCAGCGCCGATGCCGTTGTTGACACTGTTAGCACCGTTGGCTTCTGGCTGCCGGCTCAGTATGCGGAGGCAATGGAAGTGCTTTGAATTTCACATCGAGCACCTGTGACAAGAGCACCTTTCCTGGTTTCAAAAAGCGTAGTCTCTGTAACTCCAAAGGTGACCTCTGCAGTATTCATATTTCACACGCTGTGACAGCGAAGCAGATCAGAACAGAATCCAGAGCTCCTGACTTTGCTGCTGTGAGCTGCGAGAAACTGGAAGAGAAATGTGTTTTTGCCTTACCGAGCACGTGCACCACCTTCCTCCTTCCCTTGTCCATGACAGCAGGCAGGGAAGCGACTGAGATGGCGGAGGTCAGGATGAAAACCACAAAGGACATTTTCCCAAAGGCCAGAGGCCTCAGCTGCTTTAAGAACTGCAGGACAGGGACACAACAGAGACACTGTGGTTGTCAAAGGTTAGAAGAAAATAAAGAAATCAGAGAGCGGCGTTCCAGGGGCACAATCGAGACCAAGGTGAAGAGTACCAAGGACGGTAGCTTGACATCTTCAGTGTATAACAGGCTTAACTTAATGACAGTGGCACCAGCGATATGACGACTAAAATCCACATCTGTCCCCGGCCTCTCAGTCATTCTGAAACCCCCCCAGCAGAGAACTCGTAGTTTAGCTGGTCAGTGATCAAAACCAAAAGTAGCAGATAATTGTTCGGCTTTCCCAAAACAAGAAAGTGAGTTTAGCCGACTGCTCCTGGTTTGAGTCACGCTTTCATGTCGCAGTCTGCTACACATAGCAGTTTTAAACTGCCTGCTGGTGAATCTCACAGTCACCGTATGAAAAGAGGAGATAGTCCTCGCAGGAAAGTCAAAACTAAAAGCTTGTTCAGCACTTTTTTTGTATTATCTGTACTGTGGCAGTTGAAGGAAAGTATTTGGAAAGTTTTGAAGGAAAAAGTCTCTATAGTAGACAGAGGAATATATGCAGACATGAAATCCTCCTAATTACATAAGAAAACAAAAAATACATGACAAACATGTTAGGCATTAAAGGCACAGTGTGTAAGATTTGGTGGCATCTAGTGGTTGCAAAGTGCAACCAGCTGAATACCCCTCTACTCACTCACTAATATAATACTACTTTAGTATAAGTATTGCTTTACTTTACTTTACTTTACTTACTGGCTCTGATGAGAGCTAAAGGCCAGTGTTTGGTTTGTCCATTCTGGGCTACTGTAGAAAACATGGCGGTGCAACATGGTGGAATCCATGAAGAGGACCAGCTCCCTATGTAAATACGAAGGGCTAATGCTAAGCTAACAAAAACTTCTAACCTCTAAGATTCTTTCTTTCAGGTTATTATACACCGATAGAAACATAGTTCTGAATATTATATACAATTTCTGCTAAATTCTACACACTGTGCCTTTTAAGAACACATTCTGAAACTCTCATCAGAGTGTGTGAACTATCTCCCCTGGCCGTGACCAATGAGGGATGACCTTGTTTGAAAAGCTAGAAGCCTACTGCTGCTTACTCTGGTCAAGCGCTCATTACTGTTCCGAGCTCCCTCCGGGTTATGGATGAGGATTGCAGTGGGTTTGCTCGGAGCGCAACGGTTTGCAGACTTGTGTGTGTTTTGACCCATGACGGATTGCAAGCCCTTGTGTGGCAATACAAACTGCCAACGCATGCTCAGACACATATAGATCGGGCGACGTTCTATCATCGTAACAACAAGATACGGGAGCCGATATGTACAGCATGCTGCAGCTGCGAGCGCCGCTAGAGGTTTGCACTGTCAGTGTCACCTGAGAATAATCGTTTCCTGTGTGACAGCGCATAACGTGTGAACGGGGCCCCGGTGAAGCAGAGTAACTAAAGCAGACACTTTACATGCACGTTGCACACGCTACAAACAAGCTCTGCTGCATCTTTTTTTCTTTTTTTTTTCTTTTTTTTTTTTTTGCCTTCCTCAAGGTTAGTCCAATGAACATCCCTGCAGTTCCCACGCAGCACCCAGAACCGCAGAGCAGAGAGCCGGTACTAACGGAGCACAGAAGTGAACTTACCATGGCTACCACGACAGGATTAATGCCGGGAACGGAGCAGATGTGTGCCGTTTAACTCCGCAGCCAGGCTCAGTGTTGTTCTGCAGCAGCACTCACCTCTCTCCCTCCCTGTCTCCCTCTGTCTGTTCCCCCCCGTCCCATCGCTGATCTCTAGCACTGCAGGGGAACCACTGGTGTTCGTGGGTCCCGCAGTCCTCCGATGACGCAGCAGACTTTTGCCTGTGCAGGCAGATAGCAGCAACGATTTACTGTTTGTGAATGTCTTTATTGGAGCCCATCAGAGTGCCACTTATTGGTTTGAGTGTCACACAGTTAATGCAGTAAAAACCTCATTGACTTTCAGGAGGAAACATTTCTCGCTATTAAAGATCAATTGAAATAATGGAAGTGTTCGTGTTGAGAACATGGCTGCAGATTAAGATTAGTTTATGTCAAATAGGTGAATCAAATTCATCCAAACAGCTTTATGGCTGAGGAAGTGTGTTAAATAATAGACCTCAGCACAAATGTTCTTACTGTATTACATTATAATAATGGTAATTTATATACATAAACAAAATCGGAAGTGGAATGTTAGTAGCTTACATTACTTATGTAACTTTTATTACTTGCTCCACTACAATTCAGACGGAATATTATACCTTGTTATCACAGGTTAAATTTTTCTGAATTATGACTTCTACTTTTTGATAGATTTTACACATATTAGTACAATACATACATTTCAATTCAAGTCTTTAAATATTCTAGTATTGTCACTCGTACTTAAAGCTACTACAAGGAACTTTCATCTTGTGTTGATTTTGGCGGTCCCTGTGGACAATAGTGGTAGTGTTTCCAAGCACCAGAGTCCACAACAATATTATCAGAAAAGAGAAACCAAATTTGATCAAAATGCTCAGGATATCCAGTGACTTCATTGGGTTTGCCAATATAAACTGGCTCCAGCTACGGCGGTTATAGTATAAAGCTTTTAATATGTCAGGAAATGAATCAATGACGTGAAATCAATATTTGGAAAGCAAACGTTTTTCCTTGCGCTGCCCATTCATGGAATTTTCCACAAGTCTGTTTATGAGTGTTCTGTAGCCCGACATGCTTTTGCTCTTCATGCACTCACCAGTGGATTAAAGTGCAGCATCACCGACGCGTCTGACACTGAAGCCTCTCTCAAGCACCATACGGGCATGTGCTGCAGACGCCACAAGAGCCTTCCCCGAGAACAACAGCGACATAAGAGAGGCCCTTGAGATGATGGCAGCCAGCCGACAATAAGAGGAGACGGGACACTCGACATCAGGCAGCTGCACTTTGTGGTTAAACTTTAAAAAAGAGAAAACGAAAACCGCGCCGACGGCTTCATCATTGCACACTGTGCCGCCGAGATTCATCTTGACTAGCAGCGTCTTTGTAGAGCAAGCAAGTGGACCTGTCAACTGCTGTGCAGCTGCTCGAGTTGCTGCGGTCCTGTGCGGCGTCGCCGTGAGAGCGTTTCCCAGAGTTTGAGACATCTGCCTGGGTTTCTCCCCGATGCATCGCTAGACCTACCGGCAGGAGATGCAGCAGCGCCGAAGGAAAAGAAAAAGGGTTGGAAGAAAAAAAACTGTCGACAATTATGCGGTACTTTGTCAGAGTGACAAATTCCAGGTCAACATTGACAGCTTGCTTTCAAGGCCAACAACTGGATGCTTCCAAAGACATGAGCAGTTGGTTTAGCGTGTTCGTTTACGTCATCTTAAATGATGCATCGGTTATACTCTTAAATGAGCTGAATTATGCTCTGCCCAGCCTCTACTGGATTTAGACAAGGCCTCTGCAGAGAAAGATTATCTTCCTACAAATCTATTACAAGTGGAGACATACCCTCCAGGCAACTACCTTCTAATATTGTTGCTGAAGGTTTTTCTAAGATTACCTGTTACCTCAGAGGGAGGTAATTATCTTCAATGAAATGCTCAAAAACTGGCCAGAAATTCCAATCAGCAGTGATTCGGTGGGCAGGATTTTAAAGCCCAGTTTTTACAAACTAAATCCAGAAGAAGGATCGCTAAAGGTGGGGATCAATTATTTAGTGTTGGTGCATTGGTGCATAAAAGTGTCCAGTATGGATGCGGTAGAGCTCAGTTTTTCCCAGGAGACTCAGAGCCGGCTGTGTCGGCTCAAAAATCAATGAATGCAGCTTAGAGAGGTTCAGCGATAAACACATGTTTACTGCCTACTGATGCATGCGGTTGTGTTGCCTAATGCCGACACTAGATTGTAAGGCAACACATACAAATAGGGATGTATGAAGATATTACGGAAAAACTGTTGTTTTTTTTTTGGTTTTGAGCTAATTTGATGCCACAGGTTGAAAGCCTAGCATAGCATCGATGCTACCCTAGACATGTTTCTACGGATAACTTTGAATTCTTAACTTGTGATCATGTATGTGAGTGTGTGTGTGTGTGTGTGTGTGTGTGTGTGTGTGTGTGTGTGTGTGTGTGTGTGTGTGTGTGTGTCATCACGGCAAAAATATCGTCCTGGAGACACCCACTGTAGCGGTATACTACCACAGACACTACTTTGTCAGGTAAAGCAGCAGTAGAGATGCCGTCGTGAAACTTTACAGATGTGTAGCTGAGGTCAAAATGGAGGCCGAATTGGAAGACGCGGTCCGAGCAAGGGTGCTGAAAGTAGGAGGGTAGGGAAGTGGGGAAGGAGCCATTTAACCCACTGACAAAAAGGTGTAATTGCATCGTACTTTACATGGATCACCAAAACACCTGAATACAACCTTTAACGTTGAAGAAAACTAAAATTCCCTGTTTGTCTAGGGAGTTATTCATTCATCGAAACATGTTTTTTAATTGTTATGTAATATACGACATGCTCTCACAAAG
This sequence comes from Cebidichthys violaceus, assembly GCF_023349555.1. NCBI lineage: Eukaryota > Metazoa > Chordata > Actinopteri > Perciformes > Stichaeidae > Cebidichthys > Cebidichthys violaceus. The sequence continues at coordinate 258,708 of NW_027176969.1, forward strand.
CTACTGCCTGATGGTGACTTTACAATGGACCAGAAAGAAAAGTTCCCCTGAATCATATGATGTGTAACACTTGATACTTGACTGATGGGGAAACACTCAGAATTGTCACAATACGACCAGATAGATGGACGGACTGACGGACAGACAGACGGATAGACGGATGGATCGATAGATAGCTAGATACTGCTTATTTATTAATGTGGACCCTCGTGACTTCACGCATTAAATGAAGTTATGTAGAGCGGCACTTCTTCCATCGCCGCAGTGTGAATTGTTTAGCTTTGTGTTTTCCAGAGCCACAGCTCTCTGGGGTCCGTCTGCATCGCCCGACCAGACATCTGCGGCAGAGATCCCCCCCCCCCCCCCCCCTGCGACTCCCATCATGGGATTACAGAGCTGTTTTGGAGAGGCCTCATTTGATTTAAAGCCTCTGTCTCACACACACACACACACACACACAGAATGCACCGCTAGCATGTGCGAGTGTAGGGCAACGGCACACTTCAGCATGAAAAAGCTGCTGAGGGAGAGTGAATTAAATGAGTCTGCCTGTCTCTGTCTGTCGGCTGGCCTATTGCTCAGCGAAGTACGAGGGATAATTACTTATGAGAGGGCCACTGTTATTGATGGTCAGGGATGGAGACGAGGGCTGCAACGTTGTTTTAAAAATGCTTTATCTAACTACGTAAATGACCCCCTTCATCTCTGTCAGGAAAGCACTCTGTGTTCATTTCAGTGACTGAACTGCATCCAAAGCATTATGCTACTGAAAAAGGGTTGGCAGATAGATTCAGTATTCGTCAACTCACATTGCATTGTGTGCCGATAATGTGCTCTTTGACTTTGTCAGCCTTCTGCCTTTTCATACGGAGAATAGTCCTCACAGCGCTGACGATCGTCTTTCTTCTGATCAAATGCGAAAAGGAACCTGTTGGTCATTTTAGTGCGTTTGTTCGTGCAAACCAGAAACCTAAGTCATTCCACTTGATGTCTTTGTGAAAGACAATGACGAAAGCGGCGGCGGCGGCGGCGGCGGGCTATTTACTGGGCCACCCGCACAAGCATCATCACTCAGCGGAATAGAAACAAACAGGAATCAAGGAATGTAAAGTGGAAGAAAGGATGAAACGCAATTTGGGGCGCACAGGATCAGAGAGAACGCAGAATGGCAGAATGGCACGTCTTGTTTTCCCTACTTAAACCAAAACAGTCTGTCTTTTTTTTTAAAAAGTGAGATAAAAGGCTGGCAGCAGGCAGCAGGCGATGCGTGTTCACCAGAGTGAGCGAGTGACAAGAGCTGCCGTTGAAGTATGCATTAGCTTCTGCGGCGCATGTTGGCACGTCCTTTCCACTCAGCATATGAGCAATGATCTGTGGTGGCTCCAGCGAAAAAATAGCAAGCGCATTGTGGATTCATCAAGTCCCCCCTCCTCCGTACTCTAACCCCCACGGTGTCTATTTCACACGCGTGTGGGCTAGCGTGGACCAAATATTACAGTTATGTAGCTTACTGAATGACATCAACAATACGTTTTAGTGACGTCTGCACCAATCAAGAGGTTAAATTAAATATAAATAAAGCTGATCTCACAGAAATACGTGGGAAAAAAACCACAACCTCAATATGTGGATGTAACACGAAATGTGATAAAAAAAAAAATGATGTGTCATAACCACGGAAACAATTTGATTTAAAACCACTTAGTTAAGTGTAGGAAAAACAGCATGGTCGGGTTTGAAATAGGTACATGAACTAAGTAAAATACGTCATGAATGTAACTTTATAAAAACTCATCAAGACAAACACCAGCCTCAAACAGCGGCCTCTGTCAGTCAGCATCAATATACAGACTCAGCGCTAAATCAGTTATTTACTCTTTATTAATGTTGTTGGAATATTGTAGAGTGTAGCTAAGCTACACTCTACAATATTCCAACAACATTAATTTATAAATGCACAATATGTAATTTTCCGTCTGCCATTCAGTCAGTTTGGTGATGTAGCATGGGATCATGGGAGTTGTTGTCTTCACCACCATTGCTGGCAGCTTCTCCTGGTTTAGGTTTTCCTTCAGTGTTCATCAGGAGGTTTTAACTTGTAGCTCAATTATTCACAGAGGTAAAAAACAACAACTATATAAACACTGAATAACCAGCTTGTTTCTCTAATAACTTAAGATCCAAACATCCGATGACTAAAATCCTTCATCCGGTTTAAATATGTAGGTTAAAAACCACCAAAATCTAAAAACATTTATTGTAAAAAAATGTGGCTTAAAACTGGATAAAAACGTAAATCTATGACAGCTTCTGGCAAACAACCACAACACTGACACACGCACAAAGGGGATATGACAGGTACACAACTCAACAAAATATATAACATAGGCCTAGTGGTTTTGATTCATTTGAATGTGGAAAAGCCACATATTAAACATTTATATCAACTGTAAATTGACATGTTTAATGTTGAACAACTACATATTATACATATATATTTGGGCAGACTTCATGTTACACACCTACCTTTTCTTCCGCTTCGGTCTCCTCTCTGCCTCAACCGCACACTCTGAAGAATAGAGACTGTTCACATTTTTGTTTTTTTTAAAGCTCCTCTGGTTCAGTCATGCAAATGGCTGTGGGTGTTTACTCTGTTACCTTCACGTCCCTGCTGCCCAGCAAACTCCAAACCACGTGCATTTATTTTTGTGTTTTTGTGGAACAGAATAGAACAGAGGTGTAGGAACAAGTGTAGAGGGGGGAACACTCGAGGAGAAAAGCACGTGTGCAGAGTGTCTCTGAGATTAAGTGAGTATAAATAATAAATCATAAATTGAAATGGTTCCAATGTCATGTAAGATGTGTGAAATATTCAATACGAAACAACACTTTAACTTGCAAAGAGTGAGGAAACCAAACCCTCTGATTTGCACAGAGAGCAGAGTGACAATATAATATAGTATAATCTAATATATTACTCTTATTATTAGTCTTCTGTTGTCGTTGCACTTTTAGTTGATCTGTTTGCATCATAAGCTGCCATAGATATTTTGACTGTTTTCTAATTGTCTTCATGATATTTCTATAAATCTGCCCACTTTTGAAAAGCTCCCACCACAACATGTATTAAACCTCAGCAGCGTTCTGTTTCAACCATCAACATGCAATTTGTCCTTGAGTCACAAGGTTGCAGAAGGGTTTTCAATAACTGATGTGATTTAATGTTTGTGTGTCTCCCTTTGTCTCGCTGAAACAAGACTAAGGCCACGATCAGACAGTTTGTCAGAGAAGCCTGAGGCGGCTTTTTGTCATTGTTTTGAATGAGAATGTGCTGCTTTTGCGTTGCCTAGAGCCTCTTCGCGTTTTCACTGAACCCCTCAGTCAAAAAAAAAAAAAATTAACTTACAGCAGAAAAAAGTGCTCAACATCATGTGTGTGTTTTTTCTCATTGTGGTGACTTTTGCTGCAAGGCGCTACATGACTTTACTGAGCACCTTGATCTGAACATAAAACAGCTCATTAGTGCGGTACTTTGGGACTTCGGGTAAGTTGTTTTCATTCATTTAAACTGTATTATTAACTACTAGGTGGTGTACAGTTCATGGTTGGTGTCAAAAAAACCACTCTCATCGGGCAACAAATAGGCAGTGAGGTGAAATTTGTCCTTCAACCTGCAAAGAGTCTTTCCATGCTAGCGTCTCAGAGCATTTACAGCCTGCTAACATGCTCACAATGACAATGCTAGCATGCTGATGATCAGGTATAATGTTTGCTATGTTCACCATTTAAGTGTCAGCATGCTAACGTTTGCTAAGTGTCACTAAACACAAGCTGAGCCTGATTGAAATGTCATTTAATTTTGCAGCTAGTTAGCGGGATTCATCCTCTGGGGACCATCAATATCTGTACAGAAATGAATGATAATCCATAAAACAGTTATTGAGGTATTTGAGTCTGGACTACATTGGGGGACTAACAGAGCGACTGACTGGTAAACGTCACAATAAAACATTACAAAACAAACCACCTTCATGGACCAATCGGCTGTTTTTTTTGTGCAAGTGAACATTTAAATAACCACTTAATCCAAGGATGTTGAGCAGAATAATCTTGTATTTTGACATTTGAAATAAAGCAGCTCTCCATGAATGATCAGAATAAGATAAGCAACTCCAAAGGTCAAAGACGATTTCTGTTGACTATCTGTCTTTGTACTTGGTGTCTTTCTCCTCGCTGTTTGGCAAACCCGTCTGCCCGGGAAACGGGGCGATCTTCAGGAAGAAGTACTGGTTACTGTGAACCCGCATGGCCACCAGGATTGGAATAACCGCGTAGAGCAAGTTCGCCGCCAGCACCGACCACAAAACATCGGTTGGGATACGGAATGGAGCCGTGGTGCGAGGGTGGAGGGACGCCCCGACGTGGGCCCACTGGCACTGGAAGGAGACACAGACAGCGAGACAGAAGTTAGACTGCGTTATCATACACTGTTACTACGTGTCCCTATCAGCCCTGATACTTCCACTATTTTGTTCTATGGCAGGTCATTTGAAACTCCAGCGTTTCAAACACTCCAGAGGAATCCCTTGGAGGGAATGAGTTACCTTGAGTCTCTCTTGCGCAGTCATTAGTCGACCGTTAAAACATACAGAGAAGGAAGAGAAGAGATCGTAGAAGAGAAGAAAAGCCAACGTAGGGCGATGCAGAGGCTTAAGAAGCTGTGCTGTTTAGAAAACACATTATCCACGACCTCTTATGAGCAGGAAAAACAAGGCTTTAATCAAGGGCTTCCTCGTGGTTCACGGCTTTGGTCTTTCTGTCGGGGTCGTGTGAAGAGAAAGCACCTGCAGCTTGTTTATTACAGAGAATATGCTTCAAAGGATAAACGCGGTCCCGGTGATTATTAGCCGGATGAGAGCTCACTACGAGGAGTTTCATTTTAATTGCGTCGACATGTTTCAGACCTCTGTTTGTAAACTTCACTTTAATTTGACTTTAATCAATCAGAGGCGGTAATTATGCCTACGGCGTAATGCAATGCAACAAACTGTCGAAGCAAGCCACTCCCGTATGCAACGACTTTATATTCAGAGTCGGTTTCACGTAAATCGACCGTTCGTCTCCGTGGTGTTACCTGGATCACGGCTCCAGCTAAGAACACGGTCCAGTCGGACATCCACGCACATCCGGGCTTGAGGAGACCGTAAATGAACGCTCCCAACAGAGGTAGTCCATAGAAGAACAAGTGCAGCATCTGTGAAAACAAAAATTGAGAACGTGTTAACTTATTTCCTGCAAAAATGAGGATTTCCAAACGTATTTTCTCAAATGACTTTTATCTGGTTTTTTTGCCACATATATAAATTCCATTGTTATGCGCAATTGTTGGAGTGTATATTATAATGTATATTCCAGGGAACAGGGATTCACATGGTGCAGAAGGCCTTTCCCCTCCATCACTGCCAGTCTATGTTGTTGTTGGGTCCCGACCAACAATCCAGCAGACAATTAATACAGTACATCCTCCTCCTCCTCCTCTTCTGGCCTACACTGCACTCCATCTGCTCTTACTGAATACAGAAGAGGGCTGCTTAAAATGCAGAATTACAAACACTCACATCCTCAGAATAAAAGTTGCACTACCAGTGTGGAGAAATAACTGAAGAGGAAAAGTTAACAGGTATTAGCAGTAAAAATGGAGGTAAATACCAAAAGTAAATGCACTTGGCTTTGTACCCTCTTGAGTGTTAAATCGTTAAAAGCTTTATGAAGAAATTTGACACCACATCATTTTATCCCTTTAATCTAATCTGGTTTTATTCCGCAGCGTGACTTGTTACCGCGGTCATCAGATAAATGTAACGTGAAATGTAAAGAAGGAAAATGAGCTCTCTTAATATGGAAATACTCAAATACAGTCTCAGTTGTTTTTAAATTGTTCTTAAGTGCAATTCTCTCAAACACAAATTTGCACCCTCAGCACAAAATTACTATTTCCACACAATGGTCATTACAGAAACTGTGCTGACCTTCAACTTAAAATATTTGGTGCATGAAAGCCGGTTACCCACTTAAAAAAAAAAAGAAACTCAAATTATACCACTGAACAGTTTCTTTTCATTCTCGGTCTGAGGTCTAGATGAATTCTAATGAGTTCAGCCCAAGGCCTGAAAGCCAATCATATATGCCCTTCAGTCTTTTGTTCAAATGTCTTTTTAGTGCTGCCACGGTAATCTGTCACATACCGTTCATCATCATCAATGAACAAAGAGGTCGGTCAGCGCAGAAACATTGCAACCCAGTGTACCAAGCCAAACTTTATTTCATTTCTCCACACACACACACACATGTACACACAAGCACCCAACGAGCCAGTGCTAGTCACACACACACACACACACACTAACAAACACAGATTAGCAAAGGCCGCTACCCGAGACATACTTTCACATTCTGCACACACCCTCCTCCCACCCAGTGAGATGCTGATGGGGGGCTTTGGGAGAGGGATTAGCTTATCAAGTTCTCAGCATGCGGTTCGTCCGTCTGATCAATGACTCGCAATTGTGACCGGACAGCAGCTGCGACAAGGTCTTTGGATAACCTATTGACAAAGCTGTGTACGCCGAACAAAACACAACAAAAACCCACACAGCCGAGCCGGGTCAGGAGAGGGCAATAGAAGGAAAGCAGGCCCACCGCCAGTCACGGTAATAATCTGTTATCCATCTCAAGCAAATGAAAGAGAGAGAGCGAGAGACAGAGATGCGCCGGCCTCTCAACCCTCGCTCATTGTTGCCGTAATGATGAAAAACGGCTCCGTAATCAGCCGCGAGCTAAAAAAGAGTGGAGGAGATAAGGGGCGAGCCTCCAGCACACTCAAAGTGATATCCGTGAAAGCAGAGGTCCATTATGTGGCTGGTTATGTAAAGCGGGCTGGAGGGGAGCGTTCAGGTGCTGCTGTGCTGTGTGGAGACATCAGACACTCACCATCACTCTGGGGTAGCCCACAGGATCCTTCAGGTAGGGTTCATAGTGTCTCAGGTAGATGGAACAGGCTTCCAGTGGAGAGTCCAGAGCCACCTACAGAGGGTGGACAAAATAACAGGAACAATGCAATTCAATCTGAGGACAACACAAAGCATAACTGCAAATGATCAAAGATTTGAATGTCTCCCTGTGACTGTCTGACTAAAGTACGTCCACATGGACACAACACTTTTTGGTATTATATTTGGCAATTTGAATGACGAACTGAGCTCTATGTTCAAAAGAAGAGTTTGTCATTTTGGGAAGCGTCCTCGTTAGAGGAAAAAATCAAACTCTCATGTCTGCACAGTAAATGTAAAGCATTTGTCCATTGGATTTTGCACTGATGTACACTCACCAAGCCTCTGAGGGTAGTGAAGGCCATGGCAGCTAACAGGAGCAGCACCAGGATCAGATCCAAAGGACGCCAGATCAGCTTCATGCTCTGAGCGTGATGGGCCTGACAGGAGAAGCCAACAAAAGGTACAATATAGAGCTAGTTAGTCAAAATGAACTGCATCAGATGATCTGGAAAAGCAGCTAAAAGCAACGCTGATGAAAGTGGAGCAAAATAGTAAAGTTGTGGGCCAGAAAAATTGCAAAACAATGAGCTGAAAGACTCTAAAAGGCTGTATAGAGCTGAACTGCAGTGTTGGGTCACAACCAACACCTTTCACATAAGTAATCGTGATCCGTTGCTAAAATTAAAAAAAATATTGATTATGGCTGCTGTACATCCCAGACATATCTCAGATCCAGCTAACTTGAGTTTGAATCAAGGCTGCAGTAAGTTTAGGCTAAATTAAGACCAAGGCTGAGGACTTAACAATCACCCATTCAAGATCATTTTGTGCTTGAGAGTCAGCGACGATTGGCTCAGGGCCAATACTTGGTAAAACATTGTAGCTCCACTTGCTAACAAACTCCGATGATCCTCCAGATTCAGGTGAGTCCATCACAAAGTCTTATCACACTGACTACAGCGGCTCATAGATATACATGACTTTATGGCTGCCCTTTGTCATCTTTCATAGTCTGGATCACATTCAACTGGACCGCGCTGTAACCCTGATTAAATACATTCAGCAAACACCAAGGTCTAACCGTTCATGCGTTAGACTTACATTGTATCCCCCGATTAGTGGTCTGTCCTTGGGCCGAGTGAATAGTGTGATGGCTGCCCATACCGGCATCAAAAGGAAGACAAAGTTGAGCCAGAAGGCTGGACGGATCTCTGACCCATATTTACCTGCCACAAAGAAAGAAAGAAAAAAGAGACTTTTATCATTTTTTTCTACTCACCCATACGAAGCCAAAATTAAGCTTCCAAATAAAACCTCTACAAGGCACTTCAGACAAAGGCAACAGAGAACAACGCAACGCCTTGTAGAGGAGTTTCAACTTGTGACACTCGTGTATGCAGTTTGAAATGCCGACAACAGATGCTTTAAGTCTGTTTCCTGCTTTGTTCTGTGTGTCGCGATTGGCAGACGAGGCATGGAGCGATTGTGTATTCCGTTGGCAGACCGAACTGTGACACTGATGGTACACGGCAGTGCAGATGTTCGCTTGATTAACGCTTGTCATCGCGGGACCGGTAGAGGAGAACAGGAGATGAGGCTCACCTGCCACTATACCGGCAATGAACACACTCATGTTGGCGCACAAGGAGCCAGCCCAGAACAAGCCCAGGGTACGGTAGGCTTTCCTGGGAAGGGAAACCAAAAAAAGACAAGGGTGGTCATACTATTGTGGAGAAAGCAGGTAACACAGAAGGTACACTAAGTTAGGGAAGGTCAGTTGAGGTAACTCTTAGAAGTAAAGGTGCTAACCAGAACCATGTAGGGTTCTTCAACTTTTTCCAATATGGAGAATCCTTTTTTGATTCCTGGTAGATCCTTTTATAAAGGTTCCACCTGGGTACCTTTGAGAGAGTTCTACTTAAAACCCAACATAAAGGGTAACTATATGTGAAATCTTCCAATCACAACCCCCGTATGAGAACCCTTCTTTGGTGAAATGGTTCCACCCAGAACCTTCTCTTGAGATTTAATCCAGAACCTTTCCACTTTCTAAGGGTGCTAACAATGGCCACACAAGGGTTAAGGGTTCTACCAAGAACAAGAGTTTCTTCTAGGGCTTCCCTAGAAGGTGCTACCGAGAACCCTTTTACATTCCAAGAAGTACCATTTTGGACTCATTTAGGGTCCGTCATTAGATTACCGAGGGGCCAGGGTTGATGTGGTGCAGTGCAACCAACAACCATCATCATTGCTAATCACAGTTTTCTGGGACGTGTGGGCTGGGAGGATCTTTAAACAGTCATTGAAGAACTCTTTCTTCCAAAGAGGGTTCTTCGGATGAACCCTCAGTCTTACAAAGAACCCTTTTGGAACCTGCATTTCTAAGAATGGCAAAACATCTTTCACATATATCACACATGTTTTGTGTAAAAAGATGCCCAGCACGAGTTCATCTCGTCATGATAAAAGAAAAAGCTGGCATTGTTCATTTAATAATAGCACCTGCCCTGAGGCAGCTCTCACTCTGAACTCTTGAACTCACAGAATGCACTTTATGACTAACTCACTCTAGAGAACCCTGTTTACTTCTGAAAACACTGTTTTATTCAGGCCATTTGGGTTATTTTTATGTGATAAATACAACTCATGAATCTCAATCTCTACTTCTTTAAGAATAAAAACATGAAAATAAGTCTGAAGCCATGTGTTTCTAGCAGCTTCATTTATAAGGGCGAACAGTAGCTCTCTGTATAGTCATTCAAGGCAGGCTTTCTGTGATGGAGAGCAAGATGTATGAACTTGATGCAACGCGAACTGACTTGACCATCACCCACCTGTCTGTTATCCTGCTGATCATCATCAGGTACATGATAAAGTGCGCTATTCCATCCCAGTAACACATCATGATGGCGTAGGCTGTTCCCAGATAAGGCTCCCCCTGAAACACAGACACGACATGTGTTCATGACAGACAGCGGGATGAACTGGAGCAGTCGTTTTTGAAACCAGGCATTTTTTAACATCAGCATTTTAGAAGTGAGAATAGGAGACCGACTGTCTTTTGGTAGAATTCCATGAAGCCGGAGATAATGCCGTCATATTCCAAGGCACTCGTCAGGTCAATGACACAAGTGAAGGAAAATACAGCAAAAACTGCAAAGGCAAGAAACACACAGGGTATAAAAACATAAAGAAATGGCTCATTTTAAAAGCACTTTTTTTAACAGGTGTGTGTGTGTGTGTGTGTGTGTGTGTGTGTGTGTGTGTGTGTGTGTGTGTGTGTGTGTGTGTGTGTGTGTGTGTGTGTGTGTGTACATAAGGGAAGGTGGGTCAGGGATAACTGCCATGGTACAAAATAAGCTTCAGACCCAAAGATAAAACGTGCAGAACTCATTAAACCGTGAAATGTTAAGCAGCTTTTTCAGCTTTAAACAAACGTCATTCAGAAGCCTTTTGTGATTTTGTAAAGTTTCCGTTAATTACTCAATTTGCTTTGTCTGCCTATGAAAAACAGATTGCACTGTACACATGTAATGTATTAGCACTAAGAGCCTCACGTCTCCTAAACTTCTGTCTTTTTCCAGCGTTTTAGCTCACAATTTTTTTTTTTTTTTACTTCAAGATATTCCCCTTCGACTGGCTGGTCGGTGATTTATGGGACAGCGTGGGGAGAAAATTAAGTCTTTGAGCAGCGAAGTAGGCTGGAGGCATATTTATATCGAGTCCATGGTGAACAGCCATCTTCTATCCTTAGGATGAGAGCCCGGCGGAGCTGAAAGGGCATGTCCACGAAACAGAATTTAAAGTGTGGAGCTGCAGAAACACGAGTGGCACGTGGCTCTTGCTAATTCTCGTTAACAATTCTACTCCCTGTGGACTTTCTACAAGACATTTTGAGAGCTAAAAAATGTTGTTGCTTTACAACCACAGAGCTTTTTTTTTCCAGAATACCATTATAAAGGGAATGATTGTGTGCTGTGACACGGGCATCTCTCTGCAGATACCACGGCTTAAACCACAGTATCACATCCCTCCTATCTGTCCTTCACACACTCTTTGCACATAGATGCACCCCCCACACACACACACACATATTGTCTCTCTTGTGTACGACCAGTGTCTCTGTAATCCTCAGGACAACCAGGTTTATCTCTGACATCTAACAGGTGAGATAGCAGAGGGATTATGGCTCTCTATCAACTATGAGAAGAGCCTGCCACAGCTTTTGTGCTCATTGTTGTGGTTCACCTGCACACAACACTAGTATTGCTCCGGGCACCAACTAGCGATATACTATATCCCCACCTAGCATAGCCCCTGGCATCAGCTGCAGGGGGGGGGGGGATCCTTGGCTGGAAATGGAGAACATATTTGACCGATGGCTAGACACATAAGGAGAAACTAAATGTAGAAAAAGCTTCATTAAAAGTGTGTGAAAGGTGCACCAAGCTGCCGCTGTCCCGCAATCAAACTGTCAGTCATTCATTCATTCAGAGAACAACAGCGGTGCAGCATCAATGGTTTTATACCGGAGCAGTAGTGTGGAACCTTCTACATTCTCCAAAAGCTTGGCTTCTAGGTCAATCGAGGAGTCAAGTCTCAAAACAATAGCTGAAAGGTCATGTGTGTACAAAGTGAAGGTCCTCAGCTTGCAAGGGGGTTTTGGGGTCAGTCATGCTTCACAATAGCGTGGCTAAGATTTGCTCTGAGCCCGATCAGTCTAAGCAGCTTTTCGACATATCAGATGTAATCACGCACAATTCAACCTTTTGTGAGACTTGTTTTTGGAAATATATTGCTTGTGAGTTGGGAAATGTGCGCGTTCAATACCAAAGAATAAGGCGTCTTTAGGCGGGTTGCCGCGAGTGATGACGAAGTAGAACAGAAACACGACCACCAACACAGCGGCGCCGATCCCCAAGATCACATACGGCCTGCGAAAGAAGAGGAATTCAACTGTTATCCAGAAGGAAAATAACACTCTGCACTTTTAGACACCAATCTCCCTCTGATGTTCTGCTTCATTCTCTTTACTAATTAGTTCCTCCCATGGAAGTTGTGCCAGTCCTCTCCGCAGTGCTAAATTAGTAAATTATGATGAATGGGGAGTCAGAGAGAGTGATGATTACGCAACCTAGAGTAAGTCGAAATAATGCAGACGTGTGTGAGGAGAAATCTGTGTGATAGAAGCCCTGCACCCAGCCGTGGGGGCACCAGAAAGTACCCTAAAGAGGGTACTTCATCGTGTTTTCTCCACTAGAAGGACACCCTAGAGGGTACTTCATCGTGTTTTCTCCACTAGAAGGACACCCTAGAGGGTACATTATCATGTTTTTTCCACTGGAAGGGCTTCCTAGAGGGCACTTCTTCATGTTTTATCTACCATTGGGATATCCAAGTGTCACATCTGATTTATCTTTTCGAAACTCCCGTCATCTCGGGTTGCTTTAAATACAAAGAGGAGCCTTTTAGTTCGAAAGTCTAGACAAATCTGATTCTGTGTTGTTGATAAAAGTCTTGCAAAAATATGTTTTCCTGTCATGGTAATATATGCATTGGATTGCTTGTTATTTGATTGTTTAAAACACTTTTTAATTATCTTGCTAGGTTAATCGAGTTTTCCCAAGTTTTTCAAAGACAAAATTACAGAATGATTTAAAAGTACGTGTATCCATAATGTATTCCTCTGGTATACTTTCCTGTGTTAAACTCTGCAATATCCCCCATGCTGCTGCGGTGGCCCACCAGTGGCTTAAAAGCACAGCTTTACAAAAGGTTTAATCAATCATAGGCAGAGGTGTGGGAAGCAGGAAGGTAAGGCCATGTTGGTTCAGCGCTGCCCTCCATGTTTACCGGTCAAAGGTACCGCTCCCTCTCACTGGAAAAGATTAATGCGCTCAAGGTATCTCCTGGTAAACAACATAACATCCTCGGAAAACTCACAATGCGTGTTCACAGAAGGAAAACAAATGCTGCGAGAGCAAAGGGAAGCTCCCTCGCTACCTTTTCGGATTCAACCGTTACAGGAAGATTTATGCGCACAATACTGTTTGTTTGCAGAGCGGAAGAGCACGAGGCATATTGTGTGTCAAGAGCAATTTATCAAACTCCTCTGTGCAGTCTGTATTGATTGTCAATGTCCACACACTCAAAAGAAAGAGCCAGCAGAGATATTCACACAGGAGGTGTGTAAAAGTCTGTGGGATATGAGAAATATCTTGCAGTAAAAAGTGTGAAGGGAGAGTGGAATGTGTGTTTTACCCCCCCCCACTGCTCTGTTTATTCAGCCCATACACAGCCATCAACTGTAGACGGTACTATGAGGTAGTATCCCAATAAACAGGTAAAACGGATAACAATTCAATAAGAAAGGTGTCCCTCACTACTAAGAAAAGGAAGTATCTCTAATATCAGATTATCTCCACAAATTCTCTTTCACATTCCCTTCTCTTTGCTCCATATTCGTTTCCGTGCGCCGCCGAGAAATGTCACGGTTTAATCATTTTAAGAGTTTACGCAACTTAAGACGCAATTGGCAAAAAATACACTCTGGAAACCGTGGAATTAGTGGTGCTCAGCGTGGTCGGGGATTTATGAGGTACAGTCACGGTCAAACCTGGAGTTTTAAGCTTACAGTGTGCTCTAGTGGTGGTAAAGTATAACATCATGCCATGACACAGGAAGGATCACCTGACCTATACGTTGCTATTCTTGTAATTCAGTTTTGATTACATAGTAATACATATTTTAAGTTAATAGGTGTGTGTGTTATGGTTGTATAAAAGTTGTTTCTAGAATTTTATAGCAATCATTTACAGGGTTTTTTTCCCAAAAACTGAAAGGTGAGGATCAAACGGAGTAGTTACAATATGTACATGAGGTATGACACGCTGTATGTATTGTAATCCTTGTTTTTATTTCTGTCTTTTTTATCTTTAGTACTTCTTGTTTGGAAATTGCTTTCTTTTCTTTCCTTTGGGTATTTTAAAAATACTTATATGTCTGTTTATAAATTGCTGGAAGCCATATGGGTTAGGTTCCTTTTACATCCATTTTCTTATGTTACTGTATATTTTTTTCTCCTTTGTTTTGTGTCTTTATGTGCACAAATAAAGAACTAAACTAAAGAACTAACAATAGAGTATTTCAATCGAAACTAAGCAATAAGAAACCAGTAAATGTTCTGACTTACTCTTGAAGCTCAGGAATGGTGTTCATGGCATAAAGAACGCCGAGGGCAGACAGTGAAAACAAAAAGACAAAGGTCTCCATCCCTCCCTCAAAATATCCACGGCACTGAGAAAAACACAATTGATTAATACGGTTTTGAGTCGATACAATCTGCTCCAGCAATAGCAACACTCATATTAGATCAAATCAATATTCAAATGCTGCCAATATATTTATAGGAACTGGAACAAATAAAACAAATCTTTCGAACAATTAAATGAAATGAATGTCATGAAATTAAATCCCGTACGAGATCTGCAATTTTTTGAATTGAATGGAAAAGAAGTAGAGCAGGCTCTTACCGTCTGGCTTTCCTTTCGGTGGATTAATCAAATTACAGCTGGCCTGAGGCAGACATGGCCTTTACTGGGAAAATAATGAAGTGGAGACAAAGAAGCTTTTGGGGAGGGGGGGCGGTAAAGTTACGCAATTTGATTTTGTCAGAGATTTACATAAGTCGTATTAGTGAATAGGCCGACATTCCTATTTATGCAGCAACACACTATCAAGTGATTCCTGTTCTACTGAGCGCTTAACGCTGGGCTCTTGTGAAATGTGTGCATTGTGTGCCCTCTATAATAAACTCACAAATGGAAATACAGGGGCCCACGACGTAATGAGGTTAAACCGAAGCACAACCCTAAAATGAAATACGGAGCCTAATCCCAGATCACATGTGTGTGTTGAAGTGTGTTGAATAAATCGTTGCCTTGTGTCTTGTCTTAATTGGTTGGTCTTTGTTGATGGAGCCGCTGCAATGCAAGAAAGGTTTCCCTCTCCGTCTAATAATTGAATCCAGCTAAACGTATGAACACCGTGGGCTGAAATAGATTAAATAACTTCCCATGATGGGAATTAATCACCAGTTTTTCGACTGTTTACAGTAACTAACTTGCGTAAGAGTCACGACGAACAGCTGCCAAATAGGCAAAAAGCTAGACACAAACAGGAAGTGGCAAATATCCCTGCAGTGTATTCTCTGGAGGCAAATCTTCATTGTGTCTGTGTGTGTGTGTGTGTGTGTGTGTAATGTCTCCGCTGTGTGTGTGTTTTTTTTCTAAGCCCCTGGAGTTACTGTGAAATTCCTCCATTAAGTCACTCAAACAGTTTTAACTTTAAAATCCAGCTCACTGTAAACCAAGTGTTTGCAGTGTGTTTCCAGTAGGGTGCACCAAATTCAAAGTAAAATAGCAAGACTCCTCAGTGATACCACTTCATATATGCCTTTAATTCAAAATATTTAAAAAAAAAAGTATCTGAACATTGTCACAGCTTTCTGCTGTCATCGTGTTGAACCAATTTTAGTCCGACTTGATTAATGAGCTAACATGCATTATAAAGGTGTAACTAAAATGTGCTTTTACATCCTGTATCATCACCCACCACCTGGCTGACATAAGACAATAAGACAATATCAGACAGGGAAGACAAAGCACAGCTCTTCCAGTATCTTGCAGGAGCAGTACCTTAAAATTGAACACAAACAAACACACACACACACACACACACACACACACACACACACACACACACACACACACACACACACACACACACACACCATCCTTTGCTTCCCACCACCCTCCTTTGTTGGGAAAAGGGGGGGACTGTTATACCCGGAAAGCAGCGGCAGTGCATGTTTGCTGGAAACAACTGGAGCTCTTCCAGCTCTGTCGTTCAATAACTTGAATGCCTAAATGAGACAGCGACCCGCAGGAGGAAGATGAAGATGTATTCTGTTTAACATCATAACGGGAAAATACGCTCATGCACAATAACTGTCTGCCAGGATGTAGTCCAGGTGATTTGCTAAAAGTGAAAATACCATGTAAGAAACAGCAACAAAACGTATTTGTTTTCAGTTGCACAAAAAATGATTCATCACAAAAATAGAAAATCCAGAAAGGCTAAGCATATAACATCAATCCATGTTTATTTTAGTGCAAACGGTTTTTGTGATCTACTTTATTCTCCCTTTGCATAAATTGCCATTTATGCTCTCTTTAATCTGTTGTGCATTGATATTACTTTGCCCATATGCTATTTTAAGCAGTTGTGTAATGCTTTTTCTTTCTTTCTCAGTAAGTCATTAGCTTTGATTATTACTATCATTAGTGGTGAGAGTGATTGTAATAGCCGTAGCAGCAGCAGTGGTATTTTTGCATGGGCTAAATTTAGGTCCATGGCCTCTTAAAGTGAGAGAGAAAACAATTGCTAAAGATTGCAATTCAAGTTATGACTGGTGAAATAAATGGTGTACTATTAAAGCTAAGGAGTTTATTTGTCTTAAACGACACAATATCTGTTGTTTTTTACTGCAGCGATCGGAGGAAAGGTTGTCTGTGAAATAAATGGACTCTCAACTTAAATAGCCAATTTTTACGAGTTGAAGCCTATACACGAATATAATAAATAATAGTTAACATCTGATAGAGGAACATTTATTTATAGACCTTTTCCCTTCAACAATGGCTTTTGAAGAGGCCTGACTTAATTTCCAGAGTTTAATGGCTCAATTGACTTCAGAAGCATTTATGTGTTATAGGTCTTACACAAGGATGTATAGTACTATTGTACAACCGCATAATATGGAGTAAACCGACCTAAACATGCCTAAATGTAAATGTTATTTGCAGAATAGAACAGTTTAGTCTTACAGGTAAACAACCGTGTAACGTGTATATGTGTATGTATATTCTGGTCTCATCTTTCTTCGTTTTAATGTATTTATTTAGAATTGACACATCGGATTAGGTGTGCCAAACATCCCTGTGATGAACTATTTATGGCCTGGCTCTGTGTTCTGCTCGCGATCATCAAGCGGCAACTGCGCGTGACGACAGCGGCGGAAATATTTTTTCTCGCTATTCAAAATGGCACCGACTCAATCAGGAAGTGGGGGAAAACAACTAAGGAGAATAAGTTGGATAAAAATCCACTTATTTCTGTTACTTTGACGCGAAGTCTTCGTTCAAAGTCAGCACGTGTGCTTGTGGTTTTGGATTGAGAATAAGAAAACACATTCACGGTAAGTGTAATTCGAGGATATATTGTGTGAAAAGGGGCAAAAAAGCGACACATCGGCAGCTGCCTTTACGACAAGATTCTGAGCAGCCTCTCCTAGGCGCGCACGTTTTTAACGCCGGGATACGCCGGTTCTTTAGTTGTTGTCTTAGTTTTAGCGTTATCATAGGCGACGAGGAATGAGTTGAGACCAAGGGAAGTTGGGGTAGTTGTTGTAAATGAAGAAAAGACGCGTTGTTATGTATATGCCTGCATCCCCGTGAAGAAAGGCCAGCGGCTAACCAAGCTAGCTGGTTACTACGTAGCTAGCTAATAATAAGCTAGCTTCGATATTAGTTAACCAGCAAGTAACGTTAATGTGGCTCATCAAAACAATACTTTAAGATAAACTGACGCGCTGGTGTGTGTGCTTGATACACAAACAATTGTATTGACAGTGTCAGACAGTCATTTTAAGATTGTCTTCAGCAGACTAACTAGCGTTAGTTAGGTAACAACGTTAATCCAATAACAACGTACAAAACGAGCATACCCATAGTCAGAAAAAGGGCTATGAGCTATGCTAACCTAGCTATAGCACAATTTGCTATCCAAAGTATATGCCTAGTATTATCAAACTAGTGTCGTGTGTTGCTATATATTTTTTTGCGTCCTTTGTTTATTGGCCGATATACCAGAAGTGGGCATTTCAGAAATCATCTGTAGCCGACGTTTGCTGGTTAAATGTACCGTTTGGCTTGTCGATCGACAAGCTAACAGCAAGCTAACAGCAGTAACACTGTAACGTAGAGCCTTTCTTTGTGCTGTGCGGAGACTAATGTACCTCTTCAGAAGAAGCCACAATTCGGCTCACTACGATAATAGTTGTGTGAAAACGTTGCCCAAAGTCCACGTAAATGTATGCACACTTTGATGCGTAAACACATATATATATATATATATATATATATATATATATATATATATATATATATATATACATACATACATACACACACACACACACACACACACACACACACACACACACACACACACACTGGGCAGTACTACAATTATCTGTATATATAATATTGCAATACAACAACTATTCTGTCCGCTTTGTTTACCTATTTCATATTCTTTACTGTTTTATTACTTATTTATAATTGTTTTGATCTTGTTTTTTTTTTACTATGTCTCTTGTTTGCACTATCCACTCTGCTGCTGTAATCCTGTACATTTAAAATAGGGTCGTCTTATCTTATTTTATATACATGCCAGGAAAGATTAGGTAACGCTACAGTTGAATTGCAGTAAAGGCAATGAACCTTTATGTTTTAGTAGCAACGCTATAGTAGCAGCGGAACAGCAGAATGTAGTTCTCACGAAGCTTTCGTAACGTGAACGGCAGCTAAATGCAAACATTGAATGTAACATTCCCAGATATTTTTACTTAAACTATACATTTTTTGTAGCTGTGTATCCATCAGCTTAAGTATTCAAGCCTATGAATATGTGGCTTTACTGTGTGTAATGAAGTGTGCCCTTGCTTATTACCATGATGTGACTAAAACACACTAAGTGAAGGGTAAACATATCACTAGTGTTTTCTTAAAATTCATCAGAACTTCTTTGTTGTAAGTTTCTATATATATATATATATATATACGACCTGAAAACAGTGTCTCGTTGTGCGACAGAAACCATACACATTGTGATATTTGAGGGGGTGACTGGGGAATCTGGAGGAGTGACCAAGGAAAATGAGAATAGTCCTCACAAAGCCGTCCCCTCTGGTTCTTTTTCTTTCCTGCAATTTTCCCTCTTTAGTTTCCAGCGTGCCTGTTGCCTGCAGCCAAGGCTAGACAAGCCTCATGCAGGCCTTGACATAGTGGGTTGCTATGGTGGCTGGCAGGCTATTTTTCTAATTGTGTCGTCATCCCCCCCCCCCCTTGTCAAAGGATACGACTTGGTAACTCTAAAGTGAATGACATGCAAGGTTCCTGTCTTTTACTCGAGTGCCCCTTAACCCCAGTGACACAGTCAACAACCTTGGTGTCACTTGCAGACCAATCCCTCTTGCAGTCAGCTCTGTCTCTCTTTCACAGTGTAGGTTTTAATTACAACAGACAGGCTGTTTAGATACTGGATTTAGAGAAATACAAGCTACTCACTGCTGCTTTTGTTGTTTCAACTGTCCATAACCAAGACTCCTAGAACGTGTCCTCAGAGACGACTCTACTTGCAGGGAAGTGGCTTCATCATATGATGTTGTTTTTGTTTTGTTCTGTCTTTTGGCGTTACCAAAATAATTGTAATCCATCAAACAGTTGGCTATCAAAACTGGCTACTTTTGGCAACCAGCATGCCGTGTAATATGTTATGGATATGTGCAAATGCCCTGCCCCGAACAGTGTTTGTATGTGAGAGTTATTTCGCACGTTTGTGCTGCACAGTTCGTCCTTTTTCTAATTTTCTTTTTCTGACCACTGGGTCAGACAATTGATGGCTGCCCTGCTCTGCCCTGCAGGGACTCTGAGGGTCACAACTCACCGGCTCCGTTAATAACGGTGTTTAGAGCCTACAGGAACCGTAAGGACAATACACGGAGAACATGGTGGGGGTATTTCACAAAGCAGGATTAGCGAGTTGGTTCGATCATTTTGAATATGATGACATACCCCCTGAAATCTTCATTTTCAGAACATTTTCTTCCGTGTTTGGTTTGAATGCGTTCTGATAAGTACCACCAGGAAATGGCATACTCTTTGTTTGTTTGCGATGTTAGTTTTGGAAACACTTGCCGGTGGTGGTGTGAGCTCAAACATCTGTGATCCTCGGCTCAACCTTGGCTCATGCCCCCCCCCCCCCCCCCCCCTGCTCTTTGTCAATTGGCCTCCATTCTCACTGCCTTCGTTTTTTGTGCTCGCCCTTTTTCCTCCCCTCTCCAATTGGTGCCAGTGATAAATCTAATTTATGGCCCGTGGTCTGATTAGAGTGAGAGTGAAAAATGTGGAGTGGAGCGGGGGGGGGGGGGGGGATCTGGGGGGCTAGGTAATACGTTTGATTCAGTTTCTGCTTTCCCGGAAATCTGGCCTTCATTAGATAATAGTTCATGTATTAAACATAACATGGATGTTTGGTCAGAACGGAGCGGAAGAACAAGGGACGGTTGTTGGGAATATGTGGCCATGCTTGTTCACTTCTACACTGGGACAAGAAACAAACAGGTCTTTTACAATGGGCTATTTGAGTATCCCATGTCCCAACTAGTATCCAGACCTGGAGGCTATGTGGATCTCTCCCAAGCCACATCAGAGCTCCGTACGAGATGACAGAAATGCAGGCGAGCATGCAACACGAGCGGCATTCCTCACCGCTTCGCCTTATGGTTTTCTGTGCGAAAGGTGTGTCTACATCCCCTCCTTAGAAAAGCAAACAATGATTTCAAAATGGGACTCATCCAGGAAGGACATTTTTAGAGAAATATTTGTGTCCATGTTGATGGATGACTGAATACCTCACGTGTCACTGTTTCAGCTATCGGCTCGGATTTATAACCGGCTCCATGTGATAAACAGGGAAGTGAAAAAGCAAACATCATTTCAAGGCTGACACACAAGTGGACTGTGACATGTTTGAAGGGTTGTATAGTGCTCACATATGCCACATTTAACACCAGAGGAGTTGTTGTTAACTGAGGTTTCTCAACATATGGCTGTCCCGCCTGCATGGGAGTCTTAAAGTAGACCCGCGATGGTCCTGTTTAAAGGAACGGTGTGTAACATCTAGCGGGATGTGTTGGCAGTAATGGAACATTAATAAGTATGTTTTCTTTAGTGTGTAACCACCTGAAAATAAGGACCGTTGTGTTTTTCGTTGTCTTAAACTGAGTCGTTTATATCGACATACTCTTCTCTGCTCCGCGGAGCCGGCTGCCATGTTTCTACAGTGACCCAGAACGGACAAACCGACCTGCTTCAGCTTCATAAAAACACAGCGGGACACCGTAGTTTTGGTCTCCAGAGTCGGGGAAACAAAACACAGGGAACCTCTGTTGGTCTTCAGGCTCTGGATAAGGGTCGTTGGCGATTTTCCACATTCTCAAAAAACCTTTACATCCATAGCCTGTAGGACATTATTTTGATTACATTTAGTAGTAAAATCTGCTATCAGATTCTCAAACTGACTGCAGAGCTACGATGCGTGTCCCTCTCACTGCTTTGATCAGACGGGAACAAATGGAGCCAAACTCTTTACATGTGGGTGTTTCAAAACTAGTAAAAGGTGAACACACTGAGCCTGTCTGGAGCCCACTGCTTGACCACAAACGTTTCCAAATCGGTTTACTGTAACTCAAAGTTGGGTTGAGGGCAGAAGCAGTCGCAGTCAAAACCCAGACCTCGGCCATGTTATCAGTCGCCACCGTGGTCCCTGCTCAGCTGCACACCACACCATTGACAGAGCATGCTGTTATTGAGGGAGTAGATCACTATTTTATACATATTTTTTTTTTAATTTCTTGGCTTTGTTGGTGTTTGGCGGTTTGTAGTCACCGTGTCCTTTAGAGTTTAAAAGATGTACATTTGAATTTCTGTGGTTTTTGAAAATTTCTTTCAAGTGAGGCAACAGTTAATTTAGATCCTTCACACTCGTGGAGGTGGGACTTGTGAGAAGATTAAAGGGATTAGAGCCAGAAGAGAGTGACTGCTGGTGAGACCAATCAACAGGAAGAATTAAGAATGAACACTTTTGCAATGCAGTGCATTTTCAATAAAGATACATTTCTGTATTTCTTATAGAGATATCTTAAATTAGATTTTTAACTTCATAAAAAAATATGTTACTTGCTCAACTTCTGGAGGGTAATTAAATGTCACAAACTCATCTTGGAACTTGTTCTTTTTCACCACTTCTTCTTCTTCTTCTTCTTCTTTGTAAAGTTCTTCATCATGATTTTAATAACCTAATCACTTTTTTTTTCATCATTTTTCTAGAACAGGCCGTCTGACTTATTGTCTGCATGCTTTACTGGCTCGCAGTGGGACGGCAGCCTCAGTCGATACCAGACGGATGAACTGGTTGGGCTGATGTTAGCGTAGCAAAGCGGCACAGACGGGCACCCTGACGCTGTGCATGTTGGGTAATATATCCCCCCCGCCTGCCAGAGAAGGGAGGGACAATCTGTCAGGATTTGACCAGCTGCAAACTTCAGAAAACTTAAAAAGTTGTTTTTTTTAGCTCTAAATGTGATTTCATTTTTAATTTAAACGCGCCATGTAGATTCTGAGATGCAGGTTTGGTCCAGCTCCCATTTGAGGCTAAGCTTAAGCAGGGGCTGGAATACTACTAGTGCTATGCTACTTGCTATTTGGACAAACAGACTTACAGTTTCTGTTTGTGACACTCCCTGCCCTTGTGTTGTTTGCTTGTGAAATGTGCATCTGATAGCTTTCTGCCCGGTGTTTTGACTGGCCCTGACTAGCCAGGACAGGGAGGGGTGGGTAAGGGTAGAGATTCCGAGTCGGGGGGGGGGGGGGGGGGGGGGGGACCAGCTGCCTCCAATCAGAAGCAGGATCCTTCTAGGGGTCGGGCTGGGTAAGGGGAAGAAAGGAGAATTATCATAAGGAAAATAGGGACATTGCTTGAACATTACAAGAGGGGGATTGTGATGGAAATAGGAAAACGAAAGGCCATCAAAAAGGAGAATGAAAGGAGGATTGTGATGGAAATGGAGAAGAAGTAGAAGATGTCACTGAGGAAATATGGCCTGTGATGACGACAGTATAGACTGCTGCAGGAATGAGTCGTAAATCCAGGAAATTAGTTCGCATTTTTGCTGTGTTTTTTTTTTTTTTTTTAATGGGTTTTTGGTTAGATGACTGGAATAAAGTCTGCTGGAAACATACGCTTTAGATTGTAAAATACGTCAGTATATATCCCACTTGTGAATTTTTTAAAGATTTTAAATGACTATTTACTTCTGGCCGTTGCATTCAACCTTCAAAAAACGAAAAGATACTGAACAAAACAAAACATTTAAGTACCATAAACCTGTGTTTGCCACAGAGCTTATTTTCTGCAATAATCCAAAATATATCAGATGGGAAAAAAAATCCCATTTTCTTTATTTAAAGCTGTGAGAAAATACATCCAGATTCAGCAGCTTTGCACGTTAATTGCTCAAACTAATCGCTCGTTTGACGTATCGCCACGTCCAGCTTTCCCGTATATATATTCGGTGTCGTAATTGTTTCGGTAAAATAAGCTATTGTCTGTTCACTTAACTAGTTGAACATTAGCAGGGGAAAAAAAAGGGTTAGAGAGCCGCTCAGGGCCAGCATGTGTCATCATCCTTCTATTCTGAGGAAATTAGATGTCAGAGGAAAACGAGGCAAAGCGGCAGCTAAGTGGATCCTTCTCTCTCTGATCAGGCCTTTGATCTATTCCTGGTGGCTGCTGCTGCTGCTGCAAGTAGAGGGATTTGCTCCTCAAATGAGTGTCATCAAGCCCGTTCAAACCAGCGCTTTGGGATTCTTTGTCCTCCTTCTCTGCACTTTGCTCCAACGGCCCTCACCTTTCTTTCCTCTGTCTTTATTTACCGCGACAAAGGCGTCCTCTGAGCCACGAGGAGCTTGATTAAAGCTCCCCACTTGAAGGATAAATCACTTTTAATGTCTCATTCAGCTGGTGTTTGTGGACACGAAGATATTTATCATCGTGCTCTAAACTGGTGCTGAATTTAGCCGCTTGTGGGGGGGTTGATGAGAATCTAATTAAGATAAATTGTTATCCCTTTTGTAAGTAACTGCATCTTTGAACCCTCGCTTTCAGTCGGACTCGAACGTCGGGCCGTGTGTTCGATGTGTTCCTGTACGCCGTCCCAGTCCAGAGAGCCTCTTTGATAAATATTTGAACGGGCCAAATGCAATAACGGGCCTCTTAAAACCCAATTTGTTTCCATTTCCCGGCTTTTGATAAGACGGTAGATTCGGTTACGCGGTCATTCGATCATCGTGCTCTACCCATCGTCCTACCCGGTCACCGGGCCGTCCACAGGCCCCCTTCATGGCAACGTCTGTAATGCTGAATGGAAATAGTGGCTGTGTGGACGGGAACAGGAACAGATTGGTGCCTAATGTCTACCTCCTTTCATTTATGTGCTTAAGGTTACTGTGTGTGTGTGTGTGTGTGTGTGTGTGTGTGTGTGTGTGTGTGTGTGTGTGTGTGTGTGTGTGTGTGTGTTGTGTCAAGTCGAGGCCCTTTGTGTTGAAAAAGGTGCTAATTAAAAATGTATGCTGTTTTGAATGACGAAGCCCCGCGTTTCCCTGGGAAGTAACTTGTTCCTTTTTTTTTTTTTTTTAATGAATATTTCATCACGGTAGCTAATGAATCCAGCCCAGTCAAGGCAATCATAACCAGCTAACGGCCCCCTCGCCGCGCCGCTGTCAGGCAGCCGGGGCCCTGATCATTTCTAACCGGATTACTGACGGACTCAGATTGGTGATGAGTGAGTGTCGCGCGTCGGGTTCAATGATCGGACGCGGACCACGACGGGAGGGTGACGGACGCCAACGGAGGGCCGTCGCGTGAGGAACTTCTGGGTACTGAGCGCTCGCTCCTGCTGCGCTTTTGAGAAGTTCATCTCTAGTTGCATCTCCTACTTACATGCTGCCACTTTCCAGACGTATCGCAGACTCATTCACAAAAAACCAACAGCCGTGTCTGCGCTGGACTTATTTAGTCAGTGCACCCAGACGCCGAGATATGCCCACACACCAACAAACCGCCGCGCTGCCAATGTAGGCCGCCGGAGTGAAACGGAGTTGAGGACGTGTGTCTGAAAGTCATCGGCCGTTGACGCCCCCTTGTGTGCGCCGCACGGAGGTAATTCTGAAAATGCGGTTAATGAAGATGATTTTCTTCAAGGGGATTTTCTCTTTTATCTTAAGAAGGATTTAGTTCAAAGCCCAAAAGAAAAGCAATGAGACAAAGTGTGTCTGGGAATAAACGGGTTTTATTTTTTGCTGTGATACCACAGAGCAGAAACTGCTCATCCCATTACATCACAGTCATTGAGCAGACGCTGTTATCCAAAGCGACTTACAATTCAGTATCTATCTACGGGAGCAATTTCGGGGATAAGTGTCTTGCTCAAGGAGACATTTGACATGAGACTAGCAGAGCAGGAGCCGGGGATCAAACCGCCGACCCTCTGATTGAAAGGCGGCCCTGCTCTCCACTTAGCCACGGTCCCACTGACGCTTCCCTCTCAATCGCATTGATTCACGTTGAATGCTAACGTTCACCTTGCTTTGTGTGTTCACAGGGTAACGTTAGCTTTAGCACGCCGTAGGGCGGGTTGTGTCGGGTCGACACCTTTGGAGTTTATGGATAGATTAGATTCTTCTGAGACGCTGAAGCATCTTTTCCTCAGAGGAAAATCGTTTCACTCCTAGTCCTAACCTTTACAATAAGTGTTCAGGGTTTTCCTTACTTGTCACTGCATTTAAAGAGACACACTCATGCATTTCTACGCACCAAAATCCAAGATAAACGGCCTTAATTCACCATACACAAATGATTTTGTTGTGTGTGTGTGTGTGTGTGTGTGTGTGTGTGTGTGTGTGTGTGTAAGTATGATTGTATTTCAACACTCCACATGTGGATCTGGGAGTGCGATGTTGCACGCGCTAGGCGGGCTGGTTGTTCTCCTCGTGAGCGTTAATCGTGATTTAGCGGCTTAAGGAAGTCACACTTCCCTGGATGATCCCCATGTGCTCTGGACACTCGCTGAACAGGCCGCCAGCAACGCGACCCGGGCAGGTCTTTCCCAAGCACATGTCGGGCTGCTGTAACAACACCGCGTAGTAAACGCGCAGCTCGTGTTTTTGAAGAGGCCGATGCATGATTCTTGTTAACTTGCGTCTGGCTGTCGGATGGGACAGCCAGACTAGAATGTGGCCACAGCGCCGGTCAGTCCGTGTGTTTTGGCGTGTTCAGCGCATAATGTATGGGCCTTGTTAGAGGTTTTTAAAACGATTTTTTTTTACAAATACTGCTCATGAAATGGTCTAATTTCTCTGCAGAGAGCTTTTGCACCAGACCACCCACAGAGAGAGAGAGAGAGAGAGAGAGAGAGAGAGAGAGAGAGAGAGAGAGAGAGAGAGAGAGAGAGACACATGGGAGGGGGTTGAACAAAAAGCAGCAGTAACCTTTGAAGTAATTAACAGATTACACTGCAAAAGAGTCTCTCTGTCTCTGTCTCTCTGTCTCTGTCTCTCTCTCTGTGTCTCTCTGTCTCTCTCTCTGTGTCTGTCTCTCTCTCTGTCTCTCTCTCTCTGTGTCTCTCTCTCTCTCTCTCTCTCTCTCTCTCGCTGTCTCTCTCTGTCTCTCTCTCTGTGTCTCTCTCTCTCTCTGTCTCTTTGTCTCTCTCTCTGTGTCTCTCTGTCTCTTTGTCTCTCTCTCTGTGTCTCTCTGTCTCTCTTTCTCAAAATGAACATATCCTCTTCAGTGTATACACATTTTGCTTAGCTGTCTCGATGCAGACTATAAATCCAGACGTTGACAAAAAGAGAGACATTTTTAAATAACCATGCAGTGCTATAAAAATGACTTATGTGTGTGTGTGTGTGTGTGTGTGTGTGTGTGTGTGTGTGTGTGTGTGTGTGTGTGTGTGTGTGTGTGTGTGTGTGTGTGTGTGTGTGTGACGCTTTTTGATGAATGAACTCCTTGTCCTGCTGCAGTGGCCATGTTTCGTTCTTTATCTTCTGTTTTCTTTCTCCCATATCTCCAACCCTCTCTCCACCCGACTGATATCTTCCTCATCACCTCCCTCTTCCTCATCGTGGTGGTTTTGGAGTAGTAGTATGGTGGGGGGGGGGGGGGGGGGGGGTTTGCTGTTTTTTCCGGTAATGAGAGGCCTTACAGGAAGGAGATATGTGGGACCACTCTTGCAGTGATCAGTATCGATTATCCTCAGAGGAGCGGGGGGGTTCGGTAACAGGCAGACATGTTTCTGTTGCTAAGAGACGGTCACTGGTATGGTGCTGGTGGGTGACGTGTCAACGGGGGATGGAGTGACAGCTCAGGAGAACTGCTGTGTGTTTTCAGCTGTCAGTCATTGATGAATGATTCTGTCCACTGAGAAATGTATACACTACTGCTACTACTACTACTAGTACTACCACTACTACTACTACTGCTACTACTACCACTACTACTAGTAATACTAGTACTATTAGTACTACTGCTACTACCACTACTACTAGTACTACTGCCACTATTACCACTACTACTACTACTACTACTACCACTACTACTACTACTGCTACTACTGCTACTGCTACTACTACTAGTACTAGTACTGCTACTACTAGTACTACTGCTACTACTAGTACTACTGCTACTACTGCTACTACTAGTACTATTAGTACTACTGCTACTGCTACTACTAGTACTACCACTACTACTACTACTACCACCACTATTAATACTACTAATGCTAGTACTACCACTACTACTAATACTACTACTATCACTACTACCACTACTACTACTACTACTACCACTACTACTACTACTACCACTGTCACTATTACCGCTACCACTACTACTGCCACTACTACTAGTACTGCTACTACTACTACTACCACTACAGCTACTGCTAGTAGTACCACTACTACTAGTACTGCTACCACTACTACTACCACTACTACTAGTACTACCACTACCACTACCACTACCATATTACTGGGCGTCTATGTATTGTATCTATGTATTGTATCTATGTATTGTATCTATGTATTGTGTCTATGGAGTGTGTCTATGTATTGTGTCTATGTAGTGTATCTATGTATTGTGTCTGTGTATTGTATCTATGTATTGTATCTATGTATTGTGTCTATGGAGTGTGTCTATGGAGTGTGTCTATGTATTGTGTCTATGTAGTGTATCTATGTATTGTGTCTGTGTATTGTATCTATGTATTGTATCTATGTATTGTGTCTATGTATTGTGTCTATGTATTGTATCTATGTATTGTATCTATGTATTGTATCTATGCAGTGAGCTCTGCTCTTTTGCTGAGTGACCTTTACTCTGCTGTCACAGAGAACTCTCCTGATGCAATGGTTCACAGACTTGACACTACGGAGTCTCATATACATCACTGCTGAACCACAGAATTCAATAGAAAAACACAGAAAAGGTAACAGAATGAAGTTTCAGTTTCCTCTCTCTTGCTCTCCGACTTGCAGCACAACCACACTTTCTCTTTCTCTCACTCTTTTTCATTCCTTTCAATGCTCTTTATTTATAGCAGTTGTAAACTCATAGTAAACTGGGTTTGAATGAGGGTTGTAATTGTGAACCCAGATACTGAACATTCACCCGTGACCTGCATGTTGAAAGGGCTGCTGAAATAGATCAAGACTTCTTACCCAAATCTACTGGCCTTATGATTAAGAACCCTTGATGCGTCCAGGATTTCAGCCTCCTTGGGGTGTTGCATCGAGTACAATTCCTCAGCACCAACGGGGCCTCACACGGCTCTCGACACACACACACACACACACACACACACACACACTCCCTGACTTGCCCCGAGCTGCCTTGCTTTCCGGTCCCTGCCTTTATCTGGACCTCGCAGGCTGGAAGGCTATCCATACATATTCAGAAGATATATATAATATCCGTCTGCCTAGGAGCTTTGCCCGTTGGTTCCTTGAGTTGAGGCTTGTCCACGTTTGCTTCAACCGTACCCAGACGGTATCATACTGGTTCTTTTTAGGGTGAAATGGCCTTCCTTTATGTGTTTTGGCTATGTGAGCGGTGAATATGCTGGGTCAGGTCTCTCTCTCACACACACACACACACACACACACACACACACACACACACACACACACTCAGACACACAAAGGCTCTCTTATTTAGACCGGCATGAACTCTATTAGGATTTATTACCTCAGCTTTGTCCCCAGTGAACACGCCTGGCCTGTGTTCCAGATTGGGGGCAAACTAGAGGAAGGAATGAAGGAAAGGAGAGAGAGCGAGAGAGAGGAAGGAAGGTAACAAGTTTGATTAGTTTGGGGGCAAAGGAGTGCCACTGACGCTCCCCAGACATGCACTGTGGAGTGCTGAGAGATTGGATTGATGCGGCAGCCAGAATTGTGAGATTTGTGGGATATTTATGAGGTTTTAAGTCTGGAAGTAGCACAGAATTCAGGGTTTTTTTTTTAACTAGCTGTGACAGCAAAGCCCGTAATGTTTTCACCTTCTGAGTCTGTGTGTGTGTGTGTGTGTGTGTGTGTGTGTGTGTGTGTGTGTGTGTGTGTGTGTGTGTGTGTGTGTGTGTCATCATGGAAAAATGGGGTCCCGGAGACACCAAATGTAGTGGGAACGACCACAGAAGTGGGTTTGAGTTCTTTACTAGGTGTCTGTTTCTGTTTTTATATATATATATATATATATATACTTGCCTGCGTAATGCATTTGGAAGCAGCAGTTTACATTTGGTGTTCTCATATACCTCAGAGAAACCGATCCATTGTCTTAAGCACATGGGGCGATGAAGCTTACTCCATGGCACTTCTATATTTCTATTGTCATAAAACTGTTCGTGTCAGGCGGCAGAAGAACACGCTGCCAGAGTCGGTCTCCGTGTGAAACCGTTGCAGGAGAAAGTAGGTCATTGTGGTCAGTTTCACAATTATAGAGCAGTGTGTCTAATTTAGTCCGACAGATTAAAGAGGCAAATCTGTAACGTAAAATGTGAGCGCAAGATTAACATAAAAACTATTAAAAAAGAAAAGAAAAAAGAAATCATAATATTTGTTGTGGTGGCGCTTCAGAGAGAGAGAGAGAGAGAGAGAGAGAGAGAGAGAGAGAGAGATTTCCACCCTTAGCAGGTGTCCTTAAACGCACATATTTTGTGTGTACTTCCCACAGTGTCTCTTTCTGCCTCTTGTCTGTTAGGATTTAACAGCTGAAGGACTAACTTTTATGTCTGTCCTTCTCACAACATCGGCTGCGAATCCCAAGGCCGGATTCCTCGGATTGCCCGACGTCGCTTCTCACAGCATCGTCGGCCGTGAAGACGAGCTCTTAAACCTAATATGAGACCGCATGACATAATCACAATCACATATGTAAACACCAGTGCAACCTGCCCCCTGATTATACAGGTTTTAGGTCCCAAAATAGAGAGAAAGAGAGAGAGAGAGAGAGAGAGAGAGAGAGAGAGAGAGAGATGTAGTGGGGAGCTTATTGACACTGTAGGAAGCCTTCTTCCTATGTCGAGACAGGTCAGGTCTAGCTAGTCTAACCTGTCATCTTACACCTGAGCTTTAACACACACCCACAGCTGTTTGTGACATAAGCGATCTATCGCCTGACTAAGCGTTATGATTACGCTTCTACGACGCCGACGCCGTGGCTCAGACCGCCGTTATCAATGCTGACCTCCTCGTGCAGAGTGGGGGGGGGGGGCGCATGCACCGGGACTCGACCGGCAGCATTAAACAAAGCAGGGCGACGCTTTCAGATAACAACAACGCACACAGAGGGGGGGAGAGCGACTCGGTTCTCTGCTCAGGACTTCATTACTCCGCTATAGTCTGTGTGTAACATATAGCTGTAAGCTGCTCTATTGATGCTCTGAATTTGGAATTTACCGTCTTCAATGCACTAAATCACCATTCAGTGTAGGTTTCCAACATCTGTATTAACGCAGAATAGAACCATCTGCACCAAGGGGTGAGTCGAGCCAGTACTGTACCATATCTATCTATCTATATCTATATAGATATATATATATCTATATAGATAGATATCAGTGATCTATATATATATCTATATAGATATATATATATATCTATATAGATATATATATATATATATATATAGATATATATATCTATATAGATATATATATATATCTATATAGATATATATATATATCTATATAGATATATATATATATCTATATAGATATATCTATATATAGATATATAGATATATCTATATATATACTTTAGAATAGGCCTTTCCTTTGCTTCCCAGCCTGTTTCCTCTGTTGTGGACCTCCTGCTGGGATTTTAATTGGCCCTCTGATAAATGGTGAACCTTCAGTGATCTCAGATGTCAACCGGCTAATGAGCGCTGTCAATCAATAACTATAACTTCAAACTGCATTATGAATAAGTGCTGAATTCAGGTTGTGCGGCGACAAAGGCACTGTCATTATAGAGGAGGAAGAGCAGCTATTCGTCTATTCTGCTTCTTGCTATACAAGTTATTGATTCAGCAAAAAGCATTTATTAGTTATTTATATTCATTCATTATGAACCCTTCAGGAGCGTACATGTCTGAATCAATCATATTTGTGTTGCAGACTTATTAAGCTTCCTATGAACTCTTTTATGTTTTTGTTGGCTCTATGATTACCGTTTGTTAAATCGAAACATTTTTTAATTCAACTTTTAATAATCTCTGATGTACTTTTATCTTCTTTCCATTTTCCGCCGACGTTGCAGCTGTGTGAGAACAGTGTGTTCTTTAATGAGGACATTGTTGGTGGAAGTTTCCACATATATTTATTTGGTGCTCTTGCCTAATTTCTCCGACTGATTTTCCCCTAAATAAAAGTCGCTGAAGTCGAGCCTGTTAGAGTGACTTGTTCCACTTGCTTTTATCCAAAACTTTGATGTGGTATTGATCAGTGTGTGTGTGCTGGAACAAATTCCCTGCAACTCTTCTAATGTCTCTCTCTCTCTCTCTCTCTCTCTCTCTCTCTCTCCATCCATCCATATTACATCCTGTCTTCCCCAGGTCATGGAAAGCATTCGCCCCTGTTAGAACGAAGTACTATCTCGGACACAGCCAGCGCGTCGGCGGCGGTGGTCGGAGGGTGCGTAGCCTAAAATCAGCCGCTGGTGGTCATGTGTGAAGCCGTGGTCTGATGCCCACCCTCCCCTCAGCGCTGGCCATGGACGGGGACAACTACCTGCATCCAGAAGGCCCTCAGCTGGAAAGCAACTTGTTTTCTGTGGCCTCCTCTAACATGGAGGTACGGGATTTTATTTAAACGACTGTCTATTGCATCTCGTGTGAGAATGTTACAAGTACAGATCGACGCATTCTCACTATCGGGAGTGTTTGATACTGAAAAGAGTTAAACGCTTCAGCTGTACCTAAACCTCGAGACACATCAAATATTTGCTGTTCCACATCTGAACACCGGAGAATGTGACGTCTGCAGAACAGTCATCTAGACGTGTGTGAGACAGGAAGTGGTCCTACTTGTGGTGTCGAATGATTATTATTTGTTCCTATGTAGATGAGGCTGAATATAAAAGGCTCATGTCACATGGTTGCACTTATCTGTAGAGTTATCGGCCCTCTCCGGTTTCTATTGTCACTTTTAGTGTTTGTATGAGTGGAATTTTTTTGTGTTCTTTTTGGGTGCTTTTGGGCTAAACTGACCGTTTTAAAGGCTCACACTGAAACAGAAGTAAGTACTATCTGTCACCACCTACATGTGGTTTGGAGTTCCGAAGACCTTTGTGTTGTGAAGATGTGGTTTTGGTGCTTGGCGATGGTGATGATAGTATTCTCTTGCGCTTGAGTTGTAAAGATAACAAAGGAGGCTTGAAACGATGTCCGTTTTCCATTCATCGCCGAGGCGACGAACGCGTAGAACCTGCTCTTTTTTTTTGTTTTAAAAGCAACACTTGAAAGGGATAGTCGGGATTGTTTTGAGGTACTTATCCAAAGTAGGTGACAGTCGCCACGCCCCCAGTTTGGAAAAGCAGGCAGGATTACCGGCAGGAGAGATGTTTTAGCCACCTAAAAGAAAGGCCCAGCTAAAAAGAGCAATATCAGCTTAAATGCACGCTGTATTTACAATGTTTTCACTGCTTCACCTTGACGCCAGACAGCCGTTATATCCATCTATGCCATCTTCAGCGATCCAGTGTTATATTTCTATGCTTTGACAGATTTCTCCTTTTTTGTTCCGTTTTCAGAGTTCAATATACGCCTCCTCTGGTTCCTGGGGATCCTACTCTCAGCAGGCTGGATACAGCATACACTGCCCTATGCAATCTGGAAACC
This sequence comes from Cebidichthys violaceus, assembly GCF_023349555.1. Lineage (NCBI taxonomy): Eukaryota > Metazoa > Chordata > Actinopteri > Perciformes > Stichaeidae > Cebidichthys > Cebidichthys violaceus. The sequence goes on from NW_027176969.1 coordinate 292,112, forward strand.
AGTAAGTGGCTACGAACTCACCAACACGTCTGACGGTACCTTTTCATTGTCATGCGCCCGGGGGAATGACAGCGTATCGGCTGAAGACGCGACGAGTGAAGACGCGGGTTTGTTCACGAGAATGTTCCATATCGAATGTTCTCACAGCAGGCGCTGGCCTTGAGCTCGAGAGCTGCAAACTCATCACACATGAGCTGACAAAATGTCCCGTTGGCCCCAGGACTCCAGTATTACAGTTATATGTATTTAATAAACATTTTGCTAATAGTGCGTATATTCGTCAAACACATTATTGTGTGAGACGACCACATCTACATGCCAAAAAAAAAAACCACACTTCCCCTTGATTTATAGACTTTTGTAAAGGAACAGTGTGCAGCATTTATTCAAGGCATCTACTGCCAGAAGAGGAATATAACATTATAAAATATGATTTCTTTAGTGTATGATCACCTGAAAATATGACCAATATGGCAGCCATGTTGGCCAACATCGGCTCACGTCATTGGGGGACGCTCTCCGTCATCAGAGCCCTGGAGTGACAGGCCTCACTCCGAGGGTTAATCTCAACTTCCTGCGACTCTGCTCTGTTTTTGTTTTTTTTAAACGACATCACCGCGAAATGAAGAGATGTTTGTCTCTTTCCTCCCACAGGAGGTGTGTTTGCGTGTGAGAGAATGTTTGCACAGAATGAGCAGAAGCGGCTTCGGTCCTGGTCTGGGTCTAGATCTTATTTGTCGAGCTACAGGATTGCCGTGCGCTTGCGTATGTTTTGACGAAGAATGACGAATACAAGATCAGTGCAGCTGAGCCATCTACCTCCAATTTGTCAACAGTTATTTTTTTTTGCTGTGCTTGAATGCTGGTCCGACTGTTGCTTCACATTTGTGACTAATAGGGATGGAAATGTTATGTTATTGACATTTAAGCAACATGTCAGCGACTCCAACACCAGAGAGAAAGCCCAAAATATGTAAGCTAAAGAGAGATTATACTGAATCTACTGTCATGTAGTTCTGGTGTGCAGCAGTTACAGTGTAGGTTGTCTGTTACTGTATCTGCTTTAGCCTGTAACACGGTTGTGATGCAGGTCAGAAAGCCCTTCCATGATAACAATCAGTGTCTTAAACGCTGTTTGTATTGTTGTTTGATATTGTTTTTAGCAATGCAAACAAAAGGAATGTTGAACATCGAATGAAAAGACAATTTGAGATCTCTTATTTTAAAGATCAGATTTTCAAAACTTCTAAAATGACTCGGTTTAGTCATCACCAAACCTCGTGTCGTACCAAACACAACTGAGGAAGCGTTCGACTGGCGCCGTTTTGTGTTGCTATCGCTGTCTGCAGTGTTTCTTTGAAAGCTCAAGCAGCAGATGACGTGAGAGAGCGCTCTGTGGTTCTCAGGTTGACTCAAAGCAGAACTTTCTGACATCAAGACCCTTTATTGTCTTACATCGTACAAAATATCACGATCAACGTCATGATGTGCGGTTGAGAATAAGATCGGCTGAGTGGAATATCATCTTGTGGCTTCATTGTTCTGTCTTAAAGGCCCTAATCTAAAGAACGGTGGTGTGAAAAGGTGTTATTTTGGTGTCTCTGCTGTTCAGCCAGGCTCTTACTCCCCCTCTCATGATCTGCAGGCTGCTGCTCGGTACGACCGACTTGCACTTCACAGTCACGATGCGTTTGATTTGAACTTCTCACATTGAGAACAAGCAGAGGAGTGAATAGGTCGCATGGCACCGGTGAGGAAACGGTGAGAATGGTGAACGGTGCTGTGGTTGTTCTGATTGATGCACCCCGGCTGACGTGCTCACTCAACCTCTGCTCAGCACAAACCTTTTCCTACGAGTCGTGATGAAAAATGTCACAGAAACCGGTCTGTTATAGGTCACAACACTGGAGTCTACAGGAGAGAGAGAGAGAGAGAGAGAGAGAGAGAGAGAGAGAGAGAGAGAGAGAGAGAGAATAAAAGCAGTAATGGTATCGGTAATAATAATAGTAATGTGACTAATAATAATAATAATGATGAGAATGATAGTAGCAGTGGGTGTCAGGCAGGACCATGGTCCAGATAAAACCAGGATCCACGGAAACCTGTGAGATGAGAAAGCACAAAGACTCAAAGTTATTAATAAGCATTAATGAGACATGAATTCATACAGAAGGAGAGAGAAAGAAGAGGAGAGAGGAGCTCAGTGTGACCTAGGAAGCAGTCTAGGCCTATAGGCAGCATATCTAGGGGCTGGTCCAAGGCAAACCAGAGCCAGCCCTAAACCTGAGCCAGCCCTAACTATAAACCTGAGCCAGCCCTAGCTATAAACCTGAGCCAGCCCTAACTATAAACCTGAGCCAGCCCTAACTATAAACCTGAGCCAGCCCTAACTATAAACCTGAGCCAGCCCTAACTATAAACCTGAGCCAGCCCTAACTATAAACCTGAGCCAGCCCTAACTATAAACCTGAGCCAGCCCTAACTATAAACCTGAGCCAGCCCTAACTATAAACCTGAGCCAGCCCTAACTATAAACCTGAGCCAGCTCTAACTATAAACCTGAGCCAGCCCTAACTATAAACCTGAGCCAGCCCTAACTATAAACCTGAGCCAGCCCTAACTATAAACCTGAGCCAGCCCTAACTATAAACCTGAGCCAGCCCTAACTATAAACCTGAGCCAGCCCTAACTATAAACCTGAGCCAGCCCTAACTATAAACCTGAGCCAGCCCTAACTATAAACCTGTGCCAGCCCTAACTATAAACCTGAGCCAGCCCTAACTATAAACCTGAGCCAGCCCTAACTATAAACCTGAGCCAGCCCTAACTATAAACCTGTGCCAGCCCTAACTATAAACCTGAGCCAGCCCTAACTATAAACCTGTGCCAGCCCTAACTATAAACCTGTGCCAGCCCTAACTATAAGAGTTATCGAAGAGGAAAGTCTTAAGCCTTCTCTTAAATGTGGTGAGGGTGTTTCCCTTCTGGACTGAAACTGGAAGCTGGTTCCACAGAAGAGGACTGAAGACTTTTTGAGACTCTAGGAACCTGGAGTAACCCTCCATTCAGGGAGAGCAGCTCTCGAGTGGGTTAAAAGGGTTCTATGAGCTCCTTAAGATATGACGCTGTCTGACCAATTAGGGCTTTGTCGGTGAGGAGAAGGATTTTAAATTTAATTCAGGATTTTACAGGGAGCCTGTTAGAAGCTCATACAGGACTAATGCGATCTCTTTTCTCAGGTTTTTGTTCGTACACGTGCTGCAGCATTCTGGATCAATTGGAGAGATTTAGGAGACGTGTCAGAGCAGCCTGATGCAGTGGGAGGAGAGACACAGTAGAGGGTGTGCGGCTGTCAGTCAAGCGGCGCGCTGCAACATCGGCGCCAAGGATAACGGCGCCTCGCGCTGTCAGCAAACCCGCCCGCGTTCTGTAGCACCGGGCCTCGCGGAGCAACACTTCCCGAAGTCTTTCTGTTGAGAGAAAGCGTAAGAGAAGTCAACTCCAGATGCACCAAACGCTCTGAACAATCTGAATCTGCTCTTAGCCGTGCTGACGGATGAATCCCACTCGATCATAAATTAGAGGGGAGTGGTTGATGGCTCGTCGTTAGCATTAGGTAACGCCCACTGAACACAAATACTCCGGTCTGTGCTCACGTATTGAAGAGATGTCACCAAAAAGAGGTGCAGGAATATCTTGAGCGGTAGTGAAATGACGGTACTGTTAAATGTCATGTTCCAGAATGTCATTAATTGCATTACAGGAAATTAAAAAAAGCGTAGAAGAGCAGTATGTAAAGCCATTCAAACGCTGAATGCACACAATATCATCAAAGGGTTTTTATATAGTCTTAATTAGCATCAGTGGACCAATAGCGTTTCTCTAGCCAGTCATCATAAATACTGTAAAACACACAATAATGTCAATTTGATTTGAGTGACATTCATGCGTTCTTTTGTTTCCTGCTGTGAATGTTTTTTATTCTCACTCGTTCAATTTACTCGTTCAAAAGCAAAGCTAGTAAAACTTTGGTGAATCCCAGAAATCAATGGGTACAAAAAAATAAGAACAAATCGTGGATATGAACAAAATTTAGCAGTAAATGATGTCATATCCCTTCCTGCATGAGGCCCATTGTGTCACTTTATTTTGGTAATAAAGTGACACCCCCCCCCCCCATACAAACCCCAGAATGAATGTTCTGTCAGTCTTTCCACTTTCTTTATACGTCCTCCAAACCAGCTGATACCACAGGAAAAAAAATAAATATGAAAAATGTATTCAGATTATGGCATTAATGTCTGTGACAAAGAGAGATTGATGAGTGAACGTGACCACCATCTGTTATCCCCTGACTGTTAGTATCCCCTCGCTGACGGCCCTCTTCTTCACTCACAGGCTCTAAAACTGTTGCGAAAATAACCACAGAAATATTCACAATTTCTTTAAATAAACAATTTAAAGAGGGGAAAATGAGCGGCCGCTGTTTTTTTTGCATCTTTTTAGCCAACAACAGTCTGTGGTGGTCTGGTTAAGTCCGACCCAGGCAGAGTCTGGCTGTTTGTTTACAGCAGGAGAAACAGAAACAGACCATAAATCTGCTTCTATTTTCACGTCTTGTTTGTTTCTGATTGTCATGAAGGCTCGTGTTTTTTCAGACCACACCCTCTCCTTCCAGTCTTACCTTTCACAATAAAAGCCCTACAAACCCTGTTTTGTTCACAGGCGAGTATTTAGCATTTCCGTGTCGTGTGTAGAGGTCTTTACTCCGGTATTTGGTTTGACTGCTTGCCTTTCTGTTGTTGATACGTCCTACAGTGCTTCCCGGTGCTGTGAGTCAAAGTTCCCTTATTGCGCAATGTTGATCGATTGGGATTTAGACGTGGTGATTGTGTCGACTGTAAGGAGGAGCCCTTCTAAGGAACCCTAACTGTTGGTTATTAATAGTGTGTCATTGCTAACCTTATGGCCTCAGAGTGCCCGGCTTAATGTTTAATAAACATGTGTGTTTCTATGGAAGGAGCATCACACTGTTGATGTTTCCATACGCGGTGAGTTTTAAGGAAACGTCTTTTACTGACTGTTCTTTTGAAATAACGGAACATTTGGAATAGTTGAGTACGGGCACAAGAAAGCTGTTACATATTTATACGACACATAAATGCAATGAGGGGCCACTGGTTGAACTTTTCTTTACTTGTCTGTTGCTCCTTTTAAGTTTCATGGCTCCTAACACTGCTTTTAAAATTTGAGCCTGAACAGAAAATCCACCCTAAAAGACAAACTTTTGAATGCAGTGGAACTCTCACTGTTTCCTAACCCACTAAAGCAGCAGCATAGTGCTCTTGAAGTTGCTCTCTTTATCAACATAAAAGTAGTTTCTTTGGGTGGAGTTTTGCTTGTTTACTTAAAGTAAACCTCTGTCCTGTTCAAGTCCTACATGTATGTATGACCCCTGCTTATTTAAGGTGTGAAGAATGAATTAGTTTTTCAAATTTGGGCTTTATTTTCCATATTATTGCAAGTTCTACTGCAGTTTAGGTGTTGAACGGATGTTTGGTTAGTTGCTAGTTAAGTGTGTTTTGAAGAACAGGACTCCAGATGAGCTGACCCACGTTGTAACGTTTTAAACAGACCGTTATTACATGCCTGGCTGGTGTGTTTTTAGCCCTAAATAAGAGCTTGTGGAGCAATAACACGGTTGAAGAGATGATCCGTGCTCGGCTACAGGCTGCGTTAGCATGCGAAGGCTCCATAAACACAAACTGTAAGTCAATCAGCTACTTGGGCTGAGAGCCACAAACCAGCTTTGTGTTTTTGGAACGCGGCTAAAGCCGGCCTGCCAGAACCTCTGCTGTAATAATATCACTGTCATGTCAATGTTGGCTCAATGGCCACCAAGGGGATTTCCACTGTAACATTTAGAGCTGTGATCTTTCTGAGAACTAGACCGAGTCTTTACCTGTAAAAAAAATATTTCCTCATTTATGATTACAACAGTTAATATGGCCTTTAACATTTTAACTTCTGCAGAAAAACGTCATCCTCAAAATTGTATTTATGAAACATTTGTGATCACTATTTCTTTTGTAGGAGTAAAAAAAAAAAACCCCACTGAGGATTCATTTTGAAAGCAGACATTTGAACTTAAATAAAAAAACACACAAGGAGTCCTGTTTTTATGGACCGGCTACAGGCCGCCCTTTCATCCTCTCGGTGCGTTTTGAACTTAAACGAGTCTCACTGATCTCTGGCCCGTGGTCGAGGACCCAGAGCCAAATCCTGTGATTGGCTTTGACCGAGCTCAGTCCCTCTGAGCCCGACTCCTGGCGCCCGATTGGATGAGGAGAACGTGGGAGGGCATCGGTGCCCGATTGGATGAGAGGCACCCGGGAGGGTACGGTTGAAGTTCCACCTTTTTTTTTTGAGGAAGGCTTAGTTTTACTTTCATTATGCGTGAATGTCCACCGCTGTCGGCAAAGTCCAAAGTTGCTTTATGACGACTTGTACTCAGCAAGAAACAGAAACTGCCTCTCATGTTGGCAGTGTTATCTGGGAATAGGGTCGGCGGAGGTGTTTCTGATATTGAACGCTGAGCTCAGGGAGAATGGTTGGTGCCGATGAGAGCTGGAGTTACTGTCTTCTAAGCGGGTAGGAGCTGCTCTTGTTCTCCGTTCTTTGACGTCTTCCTCTTGCCCTCTGTCCTCCTTTAAGCCTCTAACTCTTCCTGCCCGTCTGACGTGATATAAATGTTCTTATCCTTCTTGTATCTTTGACAGTCGACGCTGCTCCACTTTGATTTAGAAAGACACAGGAGCCTATTTCTTCACTCCGCTGGCGTCAGTCCACAGTTTCATTATCAGACCGTCGTGTTTTCACCTGTTCCATCTGTGTGATGTGACTCGCTGTGATACGGTACTCTAGCGTCAGACTATAGGCATCAAACGGCCTCCTCCTCTGTTCCGACCACTCGGTCACATGTGTTTCGGTGGCCTTGTCATTCCTCCGCTGACGCTGCTTATTGCACAGAAATAGAAAGAAGAAAATTGTTCTTGGCAACTGTAAATGTGTGAAACTGTACGAGGGTGAAGAAAACGGGCGGCAGTTTTGCTCTGAGAAGTAGCTGCTGAACAAACTAAAGCTCTTCTTCCCCTCCCCTCCCCTCCCTCCCCAGGCAATACCACTTGAACAGCAGCACTACCACCACCACTCCGGATGTGCACATGGACATGTACTCGGGATTCTCTGACGTGGACTTTTCCAGCCTCAACCTCCCTAGGAATGGAGACTTCCCCCAGGTTGGTTTTAACGGCGGCTTGTTTATGTTTGCGTTAAAGTAACACTGACTGTTGGATGCGTTCTAGTTTCTTTTTCTCCCTCCCTGTCCTACTTGCTCATCAGATGGAATGACGAGCCTCCCACCCTCGTCTTTCATCCTGTGTTTCTTGTGTGTTCAACTCGGCTTAATTTACCAAAGAGCAGCCTGATTAAAGGCTAGCGTTGTCTAGACGGGCGCAGCGGTAGAACCTGCCCAGTTCCTGTCCAGGCATGTCACTAATAAGACGCTGTAATTTAACGTCCTTCCACGCTTCATCTTCAGAGATCGCTGTTAGGGAAACCCCTCATGCCTGGAATGAGTCCACACAGTGAGATGTGTTCAAGGTAATTTTTTATTTACGCGTATATAAGACGAGGACGGCTTCAACTCGCTCATATATTTAGCTCAACCATTCCAGGTGATTACCGTCCATCATTTGCATTTTCTATTTTGCGTGCGCTCCGTCCGTCCGTCCAGCCAGTTCCTCTCATGGTGAAGAGTCGTATGAATAGGAGGCGACCGTAATGACACGGGCCAGCGAGTTTCTAATCGGAGGCCTATTCGGGTTGAGCTGATGAGAGCCGTTATGGAAGCATATTAAAAAAAAAAAAAATGCTATGAAGATGATGAGTTTTAAAGAAAGGCAGTCATGGGTTACCAAGCTGCCATTATGATTAGCCTGTCTGACAGTACAGGGGGCACAGCTATCGGGGGGGTTTCTTGGTTCAACATGAGGCCACAGCAGTAAATAACGAGTTATGGAAAAGGCATTTCGTACCTTGATTATGCGTTCTTTAGGCTTTTCACTGAATAATATATAGAATGGTCTGATAGGACCAGTTCAGACTGCCGCTTGTCTCTTCGTGTACAGTGTTCCAACGGTGCACACTGCTGGGTAATGAAACCACGATGACAACTGAAGAGGAAAAAGATGATCAAATGCATGTATTGCGGCGTTCGCGAGACTGCGATGCGATAAATTGAATGTGAATCATTTTTACAATTTAATTCATCGTGAAGCATGAGGGAATGCCGTTCGTAAGATGAACCACAAAATACTATAAATGAGCCAATTTGGCATCGAGGGATGTGTTTTTCTTCCTAAACTGCTGAGTGCTGGAGCTCAGTTGAGTTATTTTTGCCTCTCTGGAGTCTCACAGCCGGAGGGTTTATTAACAGCTTACGGCTATATTTTTTTACACTTTATTCGATTTAGTGTTAAGCAATGTTTTGCCAACATTAAATAAGAACCTTACAGGTGCTCGTTATAATGTGACTGGCACAGGAGAACCTGCGAGTTCTGGATAGTAGCGGTTACTCATTTTTTAGAGGGGCACTTCAGTTAAAAGCATCTCTAGTCACCTCGTAATTTAAGTCCCACGTCATGACATTATACATGACATTGTGACATGTACTGTATATGTATGTCATGTGTATGTTGCTTTGCAGTATTTTCTCTCGGTCCAGCTCAAAGTAGTCGGGTTACTTTGCTTCCCTAGGCTTTACGAATTTCCCTTTTTTTTTTTTTCTTTGTTTTTCGTTCCGTTTCATCTGCTTCTCTTCAGCCGAATCCATTTCCACATTTGTTTGTGCCGTTGTCGGGTTAGTCAAACTTTTCACCCCGCAGTCAAAACAAATCTGCGTCACCGTTGTCTCTAAAACAGATGCCTGTGCGCACGCAAGTGAACGCACCGGTTCAGTGTCCCTCTGGTTCACTAATGCTGCAAATATTTCAAATGTGTTTTGTTTTCAGGAACAAAGAGTTCATACGACGGCTTTTATACACAAGGAAGCGATGGGTTCAACCTCAGCACTCAGCCTTATAACGCTGGCATGGATTGTGTGACTCACGTGGGGTTTCCCTAGTTTTCCATTTGCTTGTTTTAGCCTGTCTGGCTGTAGCTATCTTCCCTTACAAGTAATTACTAGTGTTCATGATAATGTCATACTTGTTGGGTTTACATATGTAGAAACGAAGGACTTCATTTGTCATTTTTATGTAGTTTAAGTTGAAATGAGCCTCGTCGGAGAGGGAGAGGGAGGGAGGGAGAGAGAGAGAGAGAGAGAGAGAGAGAGAGAGAGAGAGAGAGAGAGAGAGAGAGAGAGAGAGAGAGAGAGAGAGAGAGAGAGAGAGAGAGAGAGAGAGAGAGAGAGAGAGGCTTGTGTTGTGCTTTCTCAGCTGTTCTCTGGTTGTGGACACTCCTTCCTACCATGTGAGGCAGAAAATGTAAGTCACAAGGTCATCATGACTAATCCTAACCTCACACCCAGACCCTTTTTTTTTTCTTTTTTTTTTTCATCCTTGCCCTTTCTTTCCCACCACGACACGCTGACCCATGCCTAATTCTTTCCTACACCCATCCGCCTTCACAAAGCAGGGCCTCTTGTTTGCTCTCTCCGCCCCTCTTCGCTGACGATGAGGCGCTCAGCCGTCCGTGACTGGGTGGAAGTCCCTCTGTGATCGTTTAGTTCGTCAGATGACTGCCGTGTTTACGTCGGCCCGTTTCAGTGACAGCAGCTGTAGAGTCATCAGTGAGACCTCCTTTTGCTTCGCACGCCTTCCCCGCAGTGTGAACGTTTTTTTTTTTTTGTCGGAGCACGTGGACAGGGGGATGTTTACCTCTAGATCGAGCCAAATGTTTTGTGAAAAAAAAAAAAAAACTTCATAAAGCAATCGATCATCTGATGCATCAGTACAGTCCTCTCCAGGAAAAAACTTCCCCAGAAATAACAGTTACGCATGAAATCCTTTCTTGGGAGTTACTGGGAAACTAATGACCCCCCCCTTAAAATAAAAGCATTATCAAAACACAGCTTTGGGCGCAGCGGAATAAAGATAAACAGTGGAAACTTTGACAAAACCCAAAACGGAGGCCTTTTCTGATCCCCTTTTTAACCTGAAGTCTGTACCAAACATAACGGCAGGCCCTTCAACGCTCCTCCACTGTGGGGTTTTTGCAGGCCAACTGTACACGGTTTCCACAGTGACACGTGCACACACACACACACACACACACACACACACACACACACACACACACACACACACACACACACACACACACCTGTCTGAGGTTTGGGTCATTTGTGGACCTGCATTATGTGAACCTCCAATGCAGAGCGTCACAATGAAAACAAGACTTACTGGAAGACAGAAAACCCCAAACTCATTCACTAACCACTCTCTGGCTAACCTCAGAGGCTGAACGGCACTTTGCAAACGCACACACAGATTAACACACTAACTGTACACGGCGTACACCGTGGCTCTCAGGCACGTCTGCTACACACTCTCGTTCTTTCTCTACGCGGTTCCTCTCACTATTACACACACACACACGCGCGCTCATGTGCGCAGTGCACTTATAGGAAGTGTTGATATTAGCGTTCTCTTTACCCAAAAAAACCCTGAACGTGTGTTCAGCCTTTAACCTATGCTATAGCTGTAAGTAGCCATTAGTCAGCCCCCCCCCCCCTCCCCCCCCCCATAGACCAGCTGGAGATTAATGGTCTGGGCCTCAAAGGTGATAGCAATGCTAACGCACTGCTTTAAAGGGGCAGAATCCCGGAGCACCCATGTGGGCATAAGAGGAACCTGAATCTCCACACTGAAGAAGATTAGTGACCAATTAGTGTCAAACCTGGTTAAATAAAAATACCAACCTGCTGCAGATGGTTCCCCTCATTCCAGGGCTACGGTCCAATCGTGTGCTGACTTTTGAAACTCCACGGACTCTACAGCTGATCCCTAATTACATCCTTCTTCTGCACAGATCAAACCCATCAAACTGCCCCTCAGAATCCAATTGCCTCTCAAGATATTAAATGTGCAAGGGCATATTTATTAATTTGTTTCCCTCTGAAGCTACGCTGCCTCTGGATTTTATATTATTATTATTATTATTTAGACAATCATTTTGTTTTCCTTGGCTTATTTAGTTATATGAATTAGTCTGTATTTCTCAGTTAGATTAGATCTGTCCAGCCTGCGTTTTATACTATTTAAGTATTTTTTTTTTTTTTAACCAAATAACTGCCGTTTTTATCATTTGTAACAGACCTACTGCACCTTGGCAGTTACGCATTGTGTCTGTGCACATGTGTAGTGTCCACAATACGCTTGCACTTACAAAAAAAAGATATGTAGCTTTTTGTAATCACAACAGCCCGGGATCAGCTGACGCTCGCGCATCTGGAACCAGCAGTCGGCGATGACTGGAATCATAAACCGAATGGGGAAATGAAATCGGAATGATTACGAGATCCAAACGATGACAAATTCTGCTACATCCGTGGTCGCGAGCGGCAGACACGAGTGCAGACGCGCGCATGTAAACGGCGAGACGGCGTGTCTTCAGTGTCTGCAGGCAAACGGTGTTTGTGTGTTTGTGAAAACAGCCGCGGATCCTCCCTTCTATGGGCGAGGATGCAATGAGGTGTGTTTGAGTATTTAAAAGAAGCTCATCAATGATTCATTCCTCCTCGTTGACCCTCTGTGGCGCACGCACACACACACACACACACACACACACACACACACACACACACACACACACACACACACAGAGAGAGAGGATTCCCACTCATACCATGATGACACCATGGACAGGCGCCACTCGGTCTCTGAGAGTCTGACTCTCCTTCGGTCTGGCAGAGATGGACATTACAGTACCTCCTTCGCCGCGCTGACTTGATATCACGTATTCCTGGAAGCTCGGTGTGCAAATGGACCCCTCTGTTCCCTTTTGTCAAGGCGATAAATCACATTAATTCTGTTTTTTATTCATACGGTTTCCTCATTCATGGCTCTTAAACAGTTAATATTGCTTCTCTGGCAGGAAAAACAAACGTTACGACACGGTCTTTGATCCGTATCTTTGATTTGTTGAACAGATTCCCAGAATATTCTTCTTTTTCTTTTTTTTCAACAATCGCGGCCCCAGTTCCAGTAAGTGGGAATGATCATTTATGATGAATTGTGCACAGCTATAGAAAGTCGTGTCTGACGCCTGGAGGACTGTGAACAGGCAAACCTGCAGCCTCCACCTGACCTGTTAATCTGTCTTCTTCTTGCTTTAGCTGTTAACAATGATTTTTTTTTTTTTTTAGTTTGGGTGCATGAGGAAACCTATAAACGTGGTTGTCAAATCTCTTTCAATGTTGATTAACACAAGAAAGCAGAATTATTTGGGGCGTGTTTCGACCGGTTTAACTGTCGACTTGGAACCGCCTTCTCAGAAGTGACACACTGCCCCAATTAGCTAATTAGACAACAATAGAGATGCTAATTTAGATATTTTTTTTTTGCCCACCCTCGTCGACCGATCAATAACCGACAGGATTAGCGGCTCCCACGCAGCGGTGCTGCGGTTGAGGCTCCTTAAGAGGCTGCAACGATAACCGATGAACAAACGAGGCTGAATCCACCATCTGTTGCAGTGTGTGTGTGTGTGTGTGTGTGTGTGTGTGTGTGTGTGTGTGTGTGTGTGAACCCGAGTCTACCGGGTTCACCTGTACGGGAGAGTCTGCGGCTACGGCGTCGCCTGCATTGTTGTGGACACACGTCAGTGCGAGTGTCTGCCTGGTATCGGCCACTCGGTCTGGGTTTCAGAACGGTAACGTTATAGCTTTAAACGTAGCAGTGCCGTGTGTGTGTGTGTGTGTGTGTGTGTGTGTGTGTGTGTGTGTGTGTGTGTGTGTGTGTGTGAACAGTTTATTTGTCTGTGAATAAATAATACGACTCATCAAGACTCCAGCTGAGTTCCCGTATCTTGCATGCAAGCCACCTGCTGATTAAAATAAAGGTGCTTATTCTCCTTTCAGTGACAAACTACTCCTCTAAATTAAAAAAACCAAACAAACATTTAACTGTTGAACTGAGAGCATTAATCAGTCTAAATGCTTGTTTGGTTCACTGTTAAACAGGTTAATTATTAACACCCCAAGCCACACCGCTGCTTCCTCCTCGTGAGCTACGGTGATAGAGACAGACAGGACGACACGGAGCAGAGTCTGAAGTAAGACAAGGCCGTCTGTCTCTGGATATAATAATCATTAAACAGCGGTCCGGACCCATTAAACATAGCGGCAAGCGGACGGGGGTGTGAGGAGCGGCCCGGTCCACGGCGCAGCACTGTTTACACTACAAATGCGGTTGAGTTACACCATGTACAGTAAAATGGGCCCGACTGCCAGTAACTCTAGTCACTTACCAACAAAAGCATCATTTCCTGAAAGCTCCTCCCTCCTCCCTCTCTCTCCTCCCCACCCCTCCCCTCCCCTCCCCTGCTCTGCTCTCTCTCTCTCTCACTCACTCACTCTCCAACCACCTTTCTGTCTTTTCTTTTTCTCTTTTTTTTTTTTTTTGTTGTGTGCTATAAGGAACTAGTCCACAATCACTATGACTAAGCTCTCTATGCAAATACCTGACCGTCCTGCTGAAGCAGGAAGCGTGTTTTAGACGTCTGCGTGAGCTCATTGCCTCCAGCGTACCTGAGGTGGAGGCAGATGTGTGTGTGTGTGTGCGTGCGTGCATGCATGCGTGTGTGTGTGTGTGTGTGTTTTGAACCGGAGAGGAACTGTGACTAGCGAGAGTCCACCAGCTGTGAGGGTTACCGACACTTTGACAAACACATGGACGAGGCTGTCGCATTCAGGGATCCAAGGTGAAGCAGGAGTTTATGCTTCTTTTAACCCCCCCACCACCACCACCACCACCACCACCACCCCCACACACTGCAGCGTTTGGACCCATGTCTCTCATGCAGCTCTGGACTAAATTGTATTCACAGCTGGGACGACCGCTCCCCAAGGTACGGGTACTGTTTGCTTCTTTTTAATGGATCACACAAAGTCAAGTCTGCTGTTTGAAGACTTGCTGTTATTTTGTTGATAAGCTTGTTTGGAGAGTTTTATTGTCTTTACCGAGGGACGTCTAGACATGACGAGGAAGCACTATCATTAGCCACGTATGGCTGTGTTTTTCATTTTGAACGTCCTTGAATGAATTTTGGAAATGCTTCGGTAATATCAGAACACGAGTGGAGGAAGGTCTGTGAACTTCCTTCACTCTGTGTTCTGTGTTCTAGAGCTTGGCTCACATTTGGAATTTAAATAACGTTTTAATGACACGTCCGAGAGCTCAACGACATAAAAGTCAAGAGTTTGAATTAGTTTTTCATTTTTGTTTACAAAGGCTGGTTTCCGGAGCCACATCCTGAACTAAAGAACACTTTTCAACATCCATTTAATTCAATTTTTAAAGTAGGACTAGGCTTGATTCAGAACTCTATAGTCTCTTTGTTTATTATCTGCATACAACACTGTATTCAAGGAGAAAAATGCCAAAGACAGTAATCCAGCTTTAGGATTTTGGACTCAAAAAAAAACTGAAAGTCGTCCCGTCAGCATGTCACGACTGTGAATTTGTGAGCTGGCAGGCCGGACTCAGTCACCCTCTGAGACTCCAGCCAGGAACTATGACAAATGATTATCCTCGCCGTCTTCCAGTAAGTGCGAGAACCTGATATGTTGTCAGGCTAAACGGCGCCCTTGTCTTGTTTACTGGGTGGCTGTTAAATACGGCCATTGTTGGACTGTAAATAGAACTGCATTGCTTTTTTTTCTTTATTGTTGGCGTTCGTGGAATTGAGGCTCAAAATCTGCTTCATGTCTTTATTGGTGAGAGGCTCGCTGAACCCATTTTTAAGCATTTTTTTCTTTTGGGTGGTTCAAGTACTTTTTAAACAACAAAGTCTTTTTTTTTCTTAGATGAGTCTTTTGTAGTTTTGTCTGACATTCACTCAGGCTGCCATTGATCCTGTAACATTGGACCATTTGCTTTTGTTTCTCACCAACAAGCTGACTCGGCTGTTTTTCTCCGTAACATATGTAGTTAGTATCCACACATGAACATCGACATCGGTGTGTACTTATTAACTCATGCAACAAAACCTGCTCTGAACCCTTTAAGGACAGCTTCACAATGTTCTTATCAATTTGAAAAACATTGAAAGAATCTGACCTTTATCTGAAGCTAATGTGAGGCTTCAGCAGTCACCGTTGGCGTGTTTCCTCCTGACTAGTGTTTTTAAAGATGGACTTAAATAAACCCGTGAGAACCCGTCCTTTAAGACCAGGGGGGGGGTGCGGGGGTGCAGCACGGCAGCCTCTTGGTGGGCACATGTCGTCAGTTTCC
The DNA here is from genome assembly GCF_023349555.1 of Cebidichthys violaceus. NCBI lineage: Eukaryota > Metazoa > Chordata > Actinopteri > Perciformes > Stichaeidae > Cebidichthys > Cebidichthys violaceus. Next base: position 307,627 of record NW_027176969.1, read on the forward strand.
TGGTATTACGCTAACCCTCGAGCATGACCTCGACGTGCAGCTTACAGGAAGTGAATAAAAGAATGATGTTGAGGATGATTGAGAGCATGGGGGGGGGGGGCTGATGATGATGAGTGGTGGTGGTGGTGGAGAGAATGGGGGGGGGGGGAGAAAAATAGAGCGTGGATGCCAGAAAATATTAAAAGCTGCCGCCGTGCTTATCTTACATGCGCTCTCTGCCGCCACGCAGCCATGTCAGCACTAATTACACCTATTTCATAAGTGTTGTGGTAAATATATCGCAAATGAATGCCAATTATAATATGAGACATAACAGGGTGGGGTGTGGGGGTGTGGGGGGGGGGTATCCTCGCTAATTATAGCCGGCTGTTCAAAACAATTCATGCAGGAATACGAGCCGCAGTAAACCTGTGAGGTCTGACTTTATTCAGACAGGACAGCATGAAGATGTCACAGCACAGGTCTCATCATCTAGTTTCACCGTTGATTCGTTTTAATTTTCATGCATCAGCGGTCGCCTGTAGTGACGGCAAAACCGGGAATATTCCACTCAAGCAGTCCTTGATTCCACAGTGGTGTCCCCGTCTTCAGTTTAGAACCTCGAGACATAATCAGACGGGTGTTTTTTTTTTTTTATTGATATTTTTTTTAATGTGTGTCCAACAAGATCTATTAGGCCGCAGCAGGTTATGACCTTTTTGTTTTTAAATCATAGTCCTCCTCCTCTGTCTTTGCTCCTGTCTCTATACTGTCGGCAACACGGTGCAATACATAAATCAAGGTTCAGTGGGTCTGTAGTGCATACACAAGGTTGCCATAGGATTTTTATATAATTCAATATTTTCAGGAGCTGGAGTTTTGTTTAGCTGTTCATCTCTTGTTGTTCTCTTGGTGGGATGTGACAGGAGGCATGCGAGTTGTTAAAAGTGAAATGTGTACCATATGAATATATATATGTATAGTACCATATGAATATAATAGTGTAGTGCTGTAGAGGTGTCCTGGCATATTGATCATTTCCACAGACTTTATTTTGGTGCTGACATTTCCCCGCAAAAATCATCATTTTAATGTTGTTGGTTTTTTTTTTAATACAAATGAGAGTAATGATGTCAGAATGAACTTCTGCCCCGTGTCACACTACTCCGTTTGTCTTTTACTGGATGGATTTGATTTGATTGTCCTCCCACTAGTGAAACACTAAATATTGATGAGAACTGTGTGTGTGTGTGTGTGTGTGTGTGTGGGTGGTTTTTTTTTTCTCTCACGCTGATAAAGAAGCGTAGTCGAAGTGGCCGCTGTCCCAGCTCAAGGTTGTGAAAGAGTAAACACCCTCCTCAGTTATCGGCGACTTACGGGCACCGAGCCCACCTTCCTGAGTCTTCGGTGTGATCGTAGTGCGCTGACCACAGGTGTGTGTGAAAGAGGTGGGTGACAACAGAGAGCGGGGTTGTTTAAGGCAACAGGAGAAGTACAAACACCCCCCCCCCCCCCCCTCTCGTCATCTACAGTAGGTCTCCTGCACAGAGCGAGAACAAATAGGATGCAGTAAAACTTTTAATGTGCGTCTACGAATTAACGTGAGAAACCGTGAGAAACCGAGGACTCTAAAGGCTCTATTATTAGAGCTGAGCGGAGCTTTAAAAGACGTCTGCTGGACTTTATCTCTCTCTTTTTTTTTTTTTTTTTTTTTTTTTTTTTTAAATGTATGTCGCAATTTCTGCTTAACTGAGACATCATCTCGCGGCAACGCTCCCCTCACATCCACTTTTTCTCAGCACCGAGGACGCAGGCTCACACATGCAATAAGTTTATCACACATTTAAAAA